>NW_028247705.1:0-102306 GCF_964263255.1 Lissotriton vulgaris | reverse complement strand
AGGGTAGGCGTTTAACAAAGTGACTAATTTGCCCGACGTGCCTTTGCTATGTCTCAATATATGTGCTCCAGTGGATTTTGAGAAATTACCGTTTCAAAAAACAGATATATCTGTGACAGCGTCCCGGTTAGCGCCCCGGTTCGCGTAACGGAACTTCGCGAGGAGAAGCGGATTGGCTCCCCGGTGACTGTGAAAAATTCTAAACAGTCCGGAGCGGCCGCCATCTTGTGTCTCGGTAGGATCGAGACACAAGATGTGGCAAAAACAAAGGGGGAAATGAGCATAAGGGGGCGGAGTACATCCTCCCTGACCCCCTAGGTTTGATGAGGGGGCTTTAAAAGGGCCCCGCGGGGTAAAAAAAATAAATATATTTTCGTTTTTTTTGCGTTATGTGGAGGACTCACATAACGCTGCCGGTTCGCGTACCGGGGAGCGCACCGGTAAGCGCTCGATAAATAAAGGTGGGAAAGTAATTTACAGAAAAACCACTACAGACACTTTCATCAAATATAGAATAGGCCCTACTACATAACAGTCCCTACCATTTACCCAAATTTGATGGAATTCCATTGAGAAAATTATGCTGTAAGCCTGACTAAATATCCTGAGGTAAATTACCTAACAAAAACACTTATGAAGTGTTAGAATTGACAACCAATCAAAATGCTACTTTCAATATCTTCTATTATTTCATGACATTTGATTGGTTATGTACCCATATACTTACTCATATAGCTACTGATTAACACATGCAGCAGTTTACAGAACAACAGGCACAATGATGCACAAATTAAGTCACTAATTAATGTCATGAGTGATGTCACTGACCATGTCATGAGTGATGTAATATGTGAAGTCATCAGCAGTGCATTGCGGGCGCGCGAGTTATAGTTAGCTGAAGTAACTATAACGGGGAATTTCATTGGTTTTATATGAGTAAAATGTCCAGCTAACTATAACATGTGTCAAACCTATGGTTTTTTCAGTGAATTTCATAGGTTTTTTAAATGCTACTTCCTAACTATAACGTGTGTAAAACCTATGTTTTTTTCAGTGAATTTCATAGGTTTTTTGAATGCTAGTTCCTAAGTATGAAAGATATACCTGAAATAAATATCGACATACCAATCTTACGTGCACAACTGAGTGCACGCACCCACCTATTTATTTCATGAAAGCTTTCCAATTTAAACCTAATGAATTTCTTCATAGACCACTGAAAGAACTTATAGTACGTTAAGACACTGAACCTAGGCTTTTTTTTTGTCATACAAACCTTTTAATTAAATGGAGCAGAATTTTTTTTAATCGTTCGTGCGTGACTGATTGTACACACCTTAATATTTTTTTTTTTTAAATAAAAGGTTTTATAATTTAATAATTGTATACTTAAATCGAGCTCTAAAAATATGTGAAATCCGTATGTGTTTGAATTCACTTCTTTTCACGTTTTTAAAGTTCACTAAAGAACATCGCTACTTCCAAATCACGTTCGTAACTAGATAGTGTCACCGCCTACACGTCCTGAGAAGCGCATGTAAAGTCATGTGACTTGAAAACAACACTTGCAATTGGTTGTTGGTAGTTTCTATTCTGGAATTTACACACAGCACTCCACCCACTTCCATCACTTTCTTTTCGACTCTCATTAGAGAACAACGTCGAACATCTTCCCGAAGACTTTGCTGCAATGGCTACCGTTCCGCATTCATCTTCCGAATCTGAAGGAAATGAGCGACCACCTTTGACTAGAAAAACGGAGGCCACGCTATTACCATCAGAAGTGACCAGCACATCTTCTACAGAACGACCTGTATCTCCATCGAGTGCTGATATGGACTTGAAACCATATCTGGCGAACGTGCACATGAAATGCAAGAACTGTGGAAAACTTCTTGTATACGGAGAGCAAAGCTTTATTGTAATTAAACACAAAATTGAGAGTCATAAATGCTCCAAGAAAAGTTAAATTTCTTCACTTTATTTGGATAGTATGACATACTGAAAAATGTCGTAGCAACTTTAAGAAATCAAAAGCATCATAACACTTGTTTCCAAAAAAAAAAAAAAAAAAAAAGTTCTTTTCAGAACTAACTCTTTGTACCAAAACGAGCTCCAAGAGCATATTAGCTGATATTTTCTCGCCGCTTTCTTTTAGTGCGCGACCGGGTGCGCGCACCCATCAATCGCATAGAGGCAGCGACACACGCATGTGAAGTCATGTGACTTTAGAACAACACTTCCAATTGGTTCTTACTAGTTTCTATTCTGCAATTTACACGGAACACTCCACCCACTTCCCTGGAAAACCAGTTTATCGAAAAACTTTTAAAGCCTCCTCTTATGAAACATTCGACATCGTTCACATAGCAGAGTAGTAAATAGCACTATATACACTCCGTCCCTTAATTATAAGAGACTTATTGCTATGTGAGAACAACTTTTGTTTTCACGCGATAATGTGAAATGCTGAGCCTGTTACAGAATTTTCTTTCACATATATGTTACTATTCTCCTTCGAGCACTAACACCGTAGAAAATACCACCAATAGCGGTGATATTTTTTACACCGAGAACGGGAGATTTGTATCGCTTAGAGCCCTTACAAATATAAAGTTTTATTTCCTAAGTCTCTGATCTCCAACTGTGCAACGTGGCTCCCCTGTGTCGTAATGAGGTCCATAGACAAAAACTACAGGGCCAGCATTATACACATGCACAGAACCACAAAACCACAAGAGCCACCATGTTAATATATATCCTTAATATAATAAACCTCTGAGAATAAATACATATTTCCGTGGCACCCCATAACAGAAATTTGGCGTCCTCTGACTCTGCTCCATTACCAAACACCCTAACCCCCCGCCCCCCTCACTCTTCACTAAACTCCGCACTCCACCCCACCCGGACCCCCTATTACAAACCCCCAACCTACCCTCCCTGCCCAAGCCCACCATGAACCTCAAACCGCCCCTGGAAAACTTATAAGACACAGGATTACTAAAACTCAAAGAATAGGCAACAGGCAGATAATCTAAATAGTACATAAAGGCGCATATTTTTTCCATAATACTATTGAAAAACATGTTCTATTTTTTATAAATCTATCATGCATCTGACCCTCTAGAACCGCTTTCAAAATGTGAACTATAAACCTCTACATTTCATTTTCAAACCATACACTTTCAATTACATTATTTTTTTTTTTTACAATTCATGTAATGTTACACACCTTTTCTAAAATACACCAGTCCCTGTTATTTATAAGGATTTATTTTCAGTCTTCATCAGTGACACTTTCTTAACATATAATGAAAATCACTGTAACTTTTTAAACGACAATGCTAACGCGGTAAAAATAACCCTCCATTTGCTTTCCTTTAAGAATGCAGACTATCTACCCCACGCATGCGTTTCTTGATATTTGCATTTGGCAGCGAATACCGACCTTGAATCGGAAGACATGAACAAGAGCTCCATTGTCACATTTAAAACTTAACGTAGCATCTGCTCACACATATATCTTTCACTTAGCTAACATTCACGGAAAACAGCATTGATGTAAAAAAAAATTGACCTTGCTTTACAACTTGCTCAAATGGCTCCCTTATTTTTTAACGCATCCTCCACTTCAAGAAAAGCTACTTTTTTGATAACTACTAAGCAATATTTAAGTGACTAGACTCCTAGAAAATTTATCAAGTCATTCTGCTCCTCTCCACTGCATAGCCGGCGACCTAATTCTGTGGAGTTGCTATACAACCGGCAGTGCTGCGCCGTTTCCTTTACCATCTTGGGAAATTCAAAATGGATGTCCCTCCTGCCTTCGCAAATGAGCCGGACCACTTAGAACTATTTCGACAGAGAATGCTTCTGTACTACGGCACCTTAGCACTCTCAACTTTGAATACTTCATATCGATTATCATTTCGATATTCGTATTTCACCTGTGTGCAGCCTGTATTTCATTGCCTGAGCTGTGATTTCACGTGGGCCCTGGATTTATGTCTCTGCAATTTGGTACCTCCTGAAGCGAATTACAATCACCTCATGAATCCGTTACTTGATCATGAACAGCTTTGTTACAACGGAGGGTTTATGGCCTTTGCAGCGATACAAGGAGTTCTGGGTCATTGGAATATATTCGCAGCGGCGCAAGATTTCCTAACAGAGAGCTACATCGAAAACCCACCGAGCTGCCCTATGATGGTAAAAGACGCTTCAATAATGACAGATCATGAATGCTCCTTTCATCTTCTCAATTGGATGGCTGACATGTTTTCAGATGATAACAGTGATTTCATGTTAGAGGCACTTGCTGCATACTTTGCCTACACAATGGACGGTTAACTCTTTCCTAACAGAGAACTACATCGAAAACCCACCGAGCTGCCCTCTGATAATAAAAGAGGCTCCGATTTTAACAGATCATGAGTACTGCTTTACTCTTTTCCATTGGATAGCTGACATACTTTCAAATGATAAAAGTGATTTCCTGTTACAAGCAGAAGCTACCTGTTTTGCCTAAACAATGCTTCAATAACTCTTATACAAGCCATTGACGTCCTCATTTCCTTTTGCTTCCCTATATTCTTCACGTTCTTTTCCATATTTTCTTTTGAAGAACAGACCTATTGGCTTTACTAACAGTGGACATTATGATTTCGTGCTGGTTACATTTTGGTCTTTTATGTGGACTACATTTGTTTCTTCAGCTACTCGATTTTCAACTTTATTTTTTTACAGTCTAATCTCAACAATTCTATTGCATATCTTATCTAAGGTTATTTCAAACGTACTCGATGCACAACTCGCTAATATATGCTACATGTGCCCTAATTAATGTGTAAATTTTAAACGAGTTTTTTATAACTGTAAACGCCATTTCACATCTCAACTGCTTATTTCCGCCTCACACGCCTCTACTCCTTTAATTTCCTATAAAATTATGTTTTTAAAATACTTTACAGAAAAATATGTTCTTTCAATAATATTTCCATTATTACTTGTGCTGTATTTCAAATGCAATACTACAACCTTCAAAAGATATCTCAATACAGTAGTTCTCCTCAATAGTGATTTGCGCAGCATCCAACAGATTACATACATGCACCTCTCACCATTTTATCGCTTTTGGCGCCTTTTTTTCCCCTCACACACTGACATAACACAAACTTGATAGTGCTTCGCATGTAGACAGCTGATTGATAAAGTAATGATGTATAACCACTTGCATTTTCATATATCGTTCCCTAACTGAAAGGCCAGAGACCTTCTTCCATTTATTAAAATATGATATACTTCCTTATAAAAGTGTACAATGTTTTTTTCCAACTATATTCATTTTTCTTCAACTATAGCGTTTGTATTCCATGTACTACTGACAATACCAATTACTGTGTTTTTTGCAATTTCTGTACTCATATTACATAATGATTTGCCTTTAAAACAGTACATTTCTAAATAAACATTTCAAATATTCATGGTTTCTCTTTTAATCCATAATCTCAACTGAAATGATTTCATATTGAAAAACTATTCATGGGTTCCACATAACCTTAACTGTAGACACTGAGGACCTTATTTATGAAGACCTTCCGCCGCTGTGCCTCATTTTTTAAAATGGGAAAAAGTGACGCACCAGTGGCGCAAGGCCTTCATAAATAAAGTCCTGAATGTTTTCTTTTCTCGACCTCACTTACTGATACTAGAACCTGCAAGCCAATTACGGCCCGTGAACTCTTTCTTAGTAGGTCGCGCACCGTACAGACAGTAATACCACTGTTAAAAAATTTTTTTACTGTTACCAAGCACCGCCACAGTTCCGCTTCACTCAGACTTAATCACTGCTCCCACGCTTCTACAGGCCAGACGCTATGTCGTATTTCTCTCCTTATCACCCTTTCATCTCCACAATAACAAACAGTTCTCCGCCTGCCACCACAGAACAGAGTCAGATGCAGAGGCACCAAAGAGTGAACCCATCACCAACTGCCATCTCCGGCTGTTTCCATGGTTACACCTCATTCTGCACTTTGCTGAAGGCACAGGTCAAAAGTTCATGTCTCAACGTTCTACAGCAAACTAAGAAGACTATTTTCCCTCCAGAAACACCTGCCAATCCACAGCTCTGTTACATGTCTTTTTTTTTCACACCCAATAGTACTTTTCGTTTAACATAAACATTAACATGCAACGTACTGTTCAATCTCCACTTATTACAATCAACCAATCATTTTTATTTTTTTAACCACACCCAGCCTCTTCCTTTTTCTTTATTTAGAATTTCAACTTCTAACTACCATTCCACTTCCAGAACCGATCGGAGGACGACTACAAATCCCTTTAAAATGAAGGTCTGGCTAATAGGACACAGTTATATTCACTGGAGTGAAAAATATGCAGTAGGCAGACGAATTTGCAACCTCTGCTTACCAAATGTACACATAACATGGATTGCCAAAAGAGGATTGAAATGTCACCAATTGATTCCATTGGTGAAAACGTTTATGCATCTCCCAGAACCAGACCTTATAATTGTGCACTGTGGTGGGAACGATCTAGGCACAATCACTGGGGTAGGTCTGGAAATGCTTCTAAAAGACACCTTTCGACAATTGATGACACTTTTTCCTCGATCTGCCTTGGAATATTCCAATATATGCCAAAGACAGAAATGGAATTGGTCCAATCAACATTGTGCACAATTTGAGAAAGCAAGGAGACAAATAACTATTTACCACAACAACTTGCGATACCACATGCAAGACGTCTATAGGAGAGACGGTGTTCATTTCACGAATGAGGGAAACAGAATCTTCCTCTGCAACATCAGGCTCTGCATCGGTACTTACTTATAAATGCAGAAAACACTCAATTAACACAATGGCTCTTTTCAGAGCCACCTTATATCTAAGCACTCAAACTTCTGATTTATCTCCATTTTCACACTCTTGTAAATAGGTGTGCGCGACCGGGTGCGCGCACCCCCGATTTTTTTTCGGGAAAAAAATATATCTTTTTGCGTTTAAGGGCCTTACTGCACACCCCGAGAAAAGCTACGCAGCAAAACAATCTCTACCTTCTCCCCTTTCCATGTTTCAACGCTTTGAAATGAACAATATATTTACTCGCAGTGACAAAATGGCGGACAAAACTTCCTGATTTCCTTCTAATCGAACGTTAACAGACGTCACGCAGCAAAAAAAAATCCGCTCACGCGCAACCGCTTGAGTGCGCGCACGCTTGCGCGCCTATAGATATATAATTGACTTTAACTTTAATTTTCTCAACAGCTACTGAACAGATTTACACCATTTCAAAAAAAGCGTAATCTGCGAACAGGACTCTACAGTTTTGCCAAATTTCTTATAACTCCATTCAGCCGTTCGACCTGTAGCCGAGTCTAAAGGTCCTATGGAAAATAACATGCAGAAAACATGTTTTGGGACCCCCCTTATATCTCAGCCCCCACTTGACCAATCCCCCCCAAACTTTCAGGGAAGGAGCGCAGCGGACCGAACCATCTTCTTTGAGAAATTCGCTAAGATTCTTCAACCAGAGCCAAAGTTATTCCAAATAGAATGTTGAGGATTTCCTATGGAAAACAATCCTAACTATAACTACCTACTGGCGACCGCCAGTAGGTAATATATATATTACCTACTGGCAGTCACCAGTAGGTATATACAGTTAGGATTTTTTCTCTATGGGACTTTTGAAAATTCTATGTCTAATAACGTTGGCGTTTGTGGACGGAATCGGCTGAAATTTTCAGGAAAATGGCACATTTAGTTTCTGAGCAGCCCCAGAAAATTTGGGGGGGGTTTTGTCAAGGGGGGGCCGAGAAAAAAGGGGGGTCCCAAAACGCGTTTTTAACATTGAGTTTTCCATAGGGCGTTTGGCCTCACTTTTAGCTCGAACGGCTGAATGGATTTGCACGAAACTTGGAAAAATTGTAGGGACTGTTAGCCCGATGTGCCTTTGCTGGGTCTCAATATATGTGCTCCAGTGGCTTTTGAGAAATTAACGTTTTAAAAAACAGATATATCTGTGACAGCGTACCGGGTAGCGCTCCGGTTCGCAAACTTTTCGCATAACGGAGCTTTGCAAAGCGAAGCTGATTGGCTCTTTGGTGTCTGTCAACATTCTAAACAGTCCGGAGCGGCCGCCATCTTGTCTCTCGGTAGCATCGAGAGACAAGAAGAGGAGAAAAACGAAGGGGGAATTTAATGAAAGGGGGCAAGGTAGACCCTTCTTGACCCCCTAGGAATGATGTTGGGGTTATTAAAGGGTCCCGTGGGGAAAATAAAAAAAAATTGATTTTTTTGCGGTAGAAGCGCAATCGGGACGCGAAACGGGAATTTGCCATTTTGTGTTTCGTTTTAATTAAATTACAAGATGGAGGAAAAACAATGTGAGAAATGGGTATAAGGGGGTACGGGAGACGTATCCTGACCCCCTATGTTTTCTGAGGGTGGCTGAGGATGCTCATATATGTTGATACTTGTCTTCCAGCGGCTGCGCGTGAGCGTTTTTTGTTTTTTTTTGCTGCGTGACGTCTGTTAACGTTCGATTCGAAGGAAATCAGGAAGTGTTGACCGCCATTTTGAAACTGCGAGTAAATATATTGTTAAAAATAATTGTTATAAATTAATCCGTATTGATAAACATTGTCTGCGCCATCTTGCTTTTTTTCCAATGCCACACTTTTGTTGTGCACGGCAGCCATTTTAGATGCCTTGACCAGACCCACTCTCTGCACGCCGCCGATCCTCAGCATGGCTCCACACCCTCGCAAGCATCTCCCCCATGCACTGGTCACCCCCGCTCTCTCTCTTATGCATGGGCCATAAACCTCCCCCCATCTGCGCTGCTCTTCCCTGAGAATCACACCCTGTGCCCGCCCGACACCTCCCTTTTACCCTATTCACTACCGCACCCTCTGACACTCCTCTTCCTTTGTGTCTGATTGTCCAGGCCGGTCCCAGGCTATCCCTGCGGATATAGTTTATGGCCTCAACTGTAAAGAATCACCCCTCTTCAAAGGAGTTACAGTAGATCAAGGCCCCCACCTCATGAGATCCGTCACACCACACGCGTTTCTACTATCTGATAACGATCCTGTATTGTGATTGGGGAGGGGATTCTCACTGTGAGGGTGTGTGGGACCGAGCCTGAAGCGGATGATTCCAGGGATGCCTTTTTGTACATCAAAGTCTTCACAATTATGTGTCACATTAAAAATATATAGCACTCCAACAAAGTAGTAGGATTATAACACTTTAATAACTTATAAATATATACAACGCATCAAAAACAGTAAACACGTTAAAAAAAATTTTTTTAAACAAAAGCAACAATGGTCAGTAGCGGTCTGTTGTGCGAATAGTCCGAAGGCAGCACAACGCGCCGAGATCTGGACGGCACCCAGGTGATGTCCTTTACTTGCCGCACTAGTCTTGGCATCCTACAATGCTGCACCGAAAAACGGCGTGGGGCGCCCCGGGGGGGGGGGCGTGAACGGGCTTCCCCAGGTGGAGGCTCGTCTGCTGTAGTGGGGCGCCCCTTTAGCGTTTCACTTGCCATTCAGCGGTTTTCCGCCCGCTTTTGCTGCACTGTGCCTCGTCAGTAGCGGTCTGTTGTGCGAATAGTCCGAAGGCAGCACAACGCGCCGAGATCTGGACGGCACCCAGGTGATGTCCTTTACTTGCCGCACTGGTCTTGGCATCCTACAATGCTGCACCGAAAAACGGCGTGGGGCGCCCTGGGGTGGGGGGGAGGCGGCGTGAACGGGCCTCCCCAGGTGGAGGCTCGTCTGCTGTAGTGGGGCGCCCTTTTACCGTTTCAGTCACCAATCAGCAGTTTTCCGCCCGCTTTTGCTGCACTGTGCCTCATCCGCCATTCAGCTGTTTACCGCCCGCTCTTGCGGCTACAGCGTCTCGTCCAGCATCCAGTAGAATTGCACCCACTCTTGCAGTGCAGCGATAGGTGGCTGCCACAGGACTCTTAAAATGGCGGCCGACTCTTCGGATTTGGGCCTGGTCCACTAAAATGGCCCCGGGACACACTTGAACTCGGACATTTGCCTGCTACGGCTTGGGCCCCATTCTCGAAAGCGTCCCCTCAGCCTTGAAGATTCTACAAAAGTCATCGGGCCCCCGACTCCCGCAGGCTTCCGGTGGGGAGCGGCTGCCATGATTGCTTGCGGAATGGCCACGACGGAGCTACGAGATGGTGGTGCTCTCATGCTGATGCCAGCTTCAGTCTGAAACATCCAGAAACACTGTAGACTATCAATTCGATGAGTTCCGGTGGAGCCCCAACATGACCCGGTAGGGAAGAACTTGCCCTCCCATTTTTTGAGTGATGGATCTTGTTGCCTGCCCCCTCTGTTGTCATCTAACGGAACCTTTTTGGATTGCTGAGTGAGAAAAAAAAAGGTGGGGCTTTCATCGTTTGGGAAAAAAAAATGTTTCAATCCAATGAAAAGTGTTATTTTTAGGTCATATGATCAAGCATTTCATCATTAGGAAACCAAAAGTAAAATGAACCAATGAAAAGTTTTATAAACAAGTCACATGACCTGTTATGCGGCTTTGGGCTATAAAAAGCCTAAAAAAATCTGTTGGCCTGTGAGGCGGCGTCAGTAGCGGACCGATGTGCAAATAGGCCGAAGGCAGCACAACGCGTCGAGATCCAGATGGCACCGAGGTGGTGTCCAGCAAGTTGCCGCACTGGTGTAGCTATCCTACAATGCTGCGCCAAAGGACGGCGTGGGGTGCCCGGGGGGGTGGGGAGGCGGCGCGAACTGGCCTCTCCCCCCTCCCTAGGTGGAGGCACCTCATGTGCAGGGCGGCGCCCTTTGCCGTTTCACTCACCGTTCAGCAGAGTTGCGCCCGCTCTTGCGGTACAGCGACTCACCCGCCATCCAGCTGAATTTCGCCCACTCTTGCGGTACAGTGACTCGCCCGCCATCCAGCTGAGTTCCGCCCGCTCTTGCGGTACAGCGACTCACCCGCCATCCAGCTGAGTTGCGGCCACTCTTGCGGTACAGAGACTCGAACGCGCCGAGATCCGGATGGCACCGAGGTGGTGTCCAGCAAGTTTCACTGGTGTGGCCATCCTACAATGCTGCGCCGAAAGACGGCGTGGGGTGCCGGGGGGGGTGGGAGGCGGCGTAAACGGGCCTCTCCTGTCTCCCCAGGTGGAGGCACCTCATCTGCAGTGGGGCGCCCCTTAGTGTTTCACTCGCCTTCCAGCTGCATTGCGCCCGCTCTTGCAGCACAGTGCCTCACCCCCCATCCAGCTGAGTTGCGCCCGCTCTTGCGGCTACAGCGTCTCGCCCACCATCCAGCTGAATTGCGTTTACTCTTGCGGTGCAGCGAAAGGCGGCTGCAACAAGACTTTCAAAATGGCGGCCGGCTCTTTGGATTTGGGCCTGGTCCACTAAAATGGCCCTGGGACACCTTGGAACTCGGACGCTTGCCTGCTAGGGCATGGGCCCCATTCACGAAAGCGTCCCCTCTTTTGACTGATTGTTCTTGTTGCCTATCTCTTCTGTTGTCATTTAACGGAACCTTTTTGGACTGCCGAAAGGGGTTCTGGTCCGACCGCTTGTTGGTGGAGACATTTTGACTATATCCTGGACCTGCCCGGCCTTGCCCAAAATGGCGCCGGTATAAATGGGACTCGTAACTCCTTGTTGTGTACTGGTTGCCCAACCTTGATATTACGAGATACGTATGCAGTTTTGAAGCACATGGCGGGCGGGGACGAGTACTGATTGAACATTTGGACATCCCTATTGATATTAAGTTCTGATGTGTTATTGATTACTGTACTATTGAAAGATCGAATTAACGTCACTCATGGTACTTGCCCGCAAATGTATATCTCGTTAATTTTATTGTAACTGGCCCTGTCGTACTTTAATTATAAAATGTACGTCCACCGCCCAGCCTCTTTTGCTCAACGGCTCCCTCATGGGACGAAGAAACGCCCTTTTTCTCGAAATAGGAATATTTTACTTGCAGGACAGTTGTAAATTTCCCGGGAAAATACATTAGCCTGGAACATTGTTAGTGATAAACTGTAAATGCATCTGGGTCCTTTGCTTTACAAGTCAGAGTGAGAAAAAAAAAGGTGGGGCTTTCATCATTTGGGAAAAAAAAAATGTTCGAAAGCAGTGAAAAGTGTTATTTTTAGGTCATATGACCAAGCCTTTCATCATTAGAATAACAAAAGTAAAATGAACCAATGAAAAGTTTTATTAACAAGTCACATGATCTGTTATGCTTACGTTACGCGCTGCGCGCCGCGCTCTGGATCGTTTCCGGGAAGCTGCGCCTCGCGCACCGGAGCACTTCCGGGTGCGCTAACGCGGCGCGTCATATGACGCATTACGCGACAACGCAGGTCCAGAATATAGTCAAAATGTCTTCATCAACCAGCGGTCGGAACACAACCCCTTTCAGCAGTCCAAAAAGTTCTGTTAAATGACAAGAGAAGGGACAGGCAACAAGAACTATCAATCAAAGAGGGGAGGGCAAGTTCTTCTCTACCGGGTCACGTTGAGGCTCCACCGGAACTGATCGAATTGGTAGTCTACAGTGTTTCTGGATGTTTCAGACTGAAGCTGGCGTTAGCATGAGAGCACCACCATCTCGTGGCTACGTTGTGGCCATTCCGCGAGCAATCATGGCAGTCGCTCCCCATTGGTAGTCTACGGGAGTCGGGGGTCCCGGTGACTGTTGTCGAATCTTCAAGGCTGAGGGGACTCTTTTGGGAATGGGGCCCATGCCCTAGCAGTCAAGCGTCTGAGTTCCACGGTTGCCCAGAGCCATCTTTGCAGGCCAGGCCCAAGTCTGTGGAGCCGACCGCCTTTTCGTGAGCTCCGTAGCAGCCGCCTGTCGCTGTACCGCAAGATTGGGTGCAATTCCGTTGGATGGCGGGTGAGACATTGTAATAGCAAGAGCAGGCACAATTCAGCTGGCCGAGCGAGGCACTGTGTCGCAAGAGCGGGCGCAAGTCAGCTGGTCGAGTGAAGCGCTAGGGTGTAGCTGAGAAACCTCCACCTGGGGAGGTGGGGGAGGCTCGTTCGCGCCGCCTCTCCCTTCTACTGCACCCCACGCCGTCTCCTGGCATAGGTATATGTGATGGTCGGACCAGGGCACCGCAGGACGTGTCTTCAGGTCAAACGGATTGTGGAACAAGGTGTGGAGCAGGCGCAATTATCTCGGGTGGCCTCCGTCAAGCGGTTCAGGGAGGCACCGCATCACATTGTTTTCCAATGCAGTCAGGTCCACAAACAGCCCCCACTTACTTTGAGAATAGTGAAGCTGCAGCAGGTGCAAATAAGCTTCAGACAGTGTTACAAGCGCTGCTCCGAACCCTCAACTATGGCACCCAACATCCTGGACTTATGCCATTTGTGCAAGGCAGTGACATCGAAGCATCTCAGGGACCAAGCAACATACCATATCCAGAGTCCTTCCCACAACCTCTGCCTTCCTTCTTACCTAGTTATTGTTCTTTCACTCCCACTCCAGGCTTTTAGTCTGTGGATGGAAAACCATGAACCTACACTCACCTATGAAAATCTTACTATTGATGGTTTATTTTGAGCCCAAAATACAAAGGCTTGTTTGGATCGATGTTGCAGCAGGCTGCCATGTAAATAGTTATTTAATAAAACGTTTTACCCTGTTACTTTGCTGGTGTGTTGTATATATTTATAATATTTGCATAGTGTTTGTCGTTATTTTGGCTGGGGTGGGCGGCGGAGCCGAGCTGTCTTGCAGCCATCATGGTGTCGAGCTCAGTTCCTCTCACTAGTTTCGTATTTGTCATGAGGGATTGTTCATAATGTTTCTATTTTAGCGAGGTCAAAAAGAGATCCCATTAGTGGCCTACTGATTTTGCTTGATTCCTTTTGTTTTTTAACGATTTTTCACTATCTGCAAAGACTAAACAGAGTATTGCGACTCTGTGCTTGTTTGTAAATAGAGAATGAACCAAAGAGAACCAATTCCAAAACAATAAATGCTAGGATAACAATCAATCAAATGGAGAGGGAAGCAGGCACGACGGATTACAGCGGGGGCAAAGGCCTGTGTTACCTACCCTTCACTATCTGCAAAGAGAGAATATTCCTAAAAGAAAAGAGGAGGGGGGGGGCAGCGTTCAAAGTACATCAGCGTGAATAAATACGAAAATGTTTTTACCTACCACGTACTTGACATTTTACAGCTTTTGATATTTACTATTAAAAAACCATTGAAATTCACTGAAAAAACCATAGGTTATAGACCATATATAGTTAGGAATTAGCATTTACAAAACCTTGAAAATTCACTGAAAAAACCATAGGTTATAGACCATATATAGTTAGGGATTAGCATTTACAAAACCTTAATTTACTCGCACAAAACCATTGAAATTTGCATATATAGTTAGTTGCACTAACTATATATCGCGCACCCGCAATCCACTGCTGATGATGTCACATATTACATCATTCATGACATGGTCAGTGACATCACTGATGACATCACTGATGACATCTCAAATGACATCACTGATGACATCACTGATGACATCTCAAATGATATCACTGATGACATCACTGATGACATCTCATTTGACATTACTGATCACATCACTGATGATATCATTTATGTGATAATACAATGAACATCTTCAGACTCTAATATAACCTTAGATACAATCAGTATAAACAGACACTCACAGACTGTCACTTATCCATGGAGTTACTCACACACCTAGTCAGTCATGCAAAGAATCAATCACACATCCATTTTCTCAACTATACAGTTATACACACCTTACTTATTCAAACATATACTAACACTTATTTACTCTCTTATACAATCCCTGATACATGTTCACAATGATCCATACAGCCACTCACACATTCACTGGCTCTTATGCACAGTAATTTATATATGTCAACTCTCACATGTACTGTGTTTTACATATGTACTTACTTTGACATGTAGCACTGAGAAATCCATTCACTCACCAATACACTCATGCAGACAGTCAACCGCCCATACAGCTGTTTCCACATGCACTTTTGAACCCATACATATAGTGAATCAACTACTCAATCTCCCATACAAATACTTGGGCAACCAATCAATAACCCATATAGTTACTCATATAGCTACTGATCAACACATGCAGCAGTTTAGAGAACAGACATAATGATGCACAAATTAAGACAGTTTAGTCACTAACACATGCACTCAGTGAGACACATTAAATCACTCACTCATACAGTCAGTCATGCACCTACTAAATCCTTCATCCAGACACTTATACATCCACTCATTCTTCAATATGTAAGACATATTTTAACTTTACAGAAACATACAGTCACTGGGTGTTGTCATCAGTGATGTCATCAGTGAATTCATTTGAGATGTCATCAGTGATGTCACTGACCATGTAATGAATGATGTAATATGTGACATCAGCAGTGGATTGCGGGTGCGCGATATATAGTTAGTGCAACTAACTATATATGCGAATTTCAATGGTTTTGTGCGAGTAAATTAAGGTTTTGTAAATGCTAATCCCTAACTATATATGGTCTATAGCCTATGTTTTTTTCAGTGAATATATATATATATATATATATATATATATATGTACACAGAGAGAGAGCGAGAGAGCTCACTTTAGATCACCCTTTGTTACAAGTGCTTTCCATACAATATTTTGTTGTGTACGACTTATTTGTTCTTCACTTGCAATATACATTTCATCTTCTGACTCAGGTTCATAACACTCCTCTTTGACAGTACAGCTAGTTTTTGCTAAGGCAACTTGCTCAGTTAGCGGGCTATACTCCCAAATTCCATATTGTTGTAGACAAATATGTTGCCTCGTTATGTTTTTGTTTTTCTAGGATAGGGTCGTCGTGCAACACACAAAGTCACCCAACTATTACTAAGCACTCCCCCTAACAAAAATCTGAACCTATTGAATTGGCTAATTCTTGTGTTTTTTAAATAGGAAGCAATCTTTCCATCCACATACCCACCCTCAACAGTTATTGACACTTTTTGAAGTCTGACTGAGGATGCAATGGCCTCACTATATGCTAGAAAACCCAGCTGGTCCATCATTTTCCGTGGCGGCTTTGACGGTCCACTCTGCAAGACCTCAAATGCAAAACAAATTAGGAAAACAGCAAGAGCTTGCCCCATATTAACTTTTATTTAATTATCTAATTTTGATTCACATATTACTCTTATTTTCAATTTCATGCATCACTCGACGACTGTGTTATAAAACTTGCTAAGAAATCAAATAAATATGCAGTACATTGAAAAATAATAGACTTTTAACAACCCAAACCAAAGAGTGTTTCTCAAAAAAAGACTTTCTGTGGTAAGCAAAAAACTTTAATTGATTTTTTTCAGAATTTGAGCAATGGAAGTATGCCACCATACATGCCATTTGGGGTTATACTTGGCATGATGTAAAATATTAATACACACTTTGCATCTGTAATCATGACGTAAAAGCCAAACCATCTACAGTTCTACACTAAAGAAAAAGTCACTTAGTTTTGCAGGCATACATTGGATTTTAATGCAGGGAATATGATCTTGTGGGTATATCGAGTACATTGAGTACTATTAAATTGACTAATTATAGCACATTTTATTGATAGCACTTACAGACACAGCACAGGTGCGGAATGAAGCTCTATAGAAACCAAGTTATTAATATTACTATATGAGAGACGGTGGTTTTGTGCTGTAAAGTCCGTGATTTCCCTATAAAATCTTATCAAAATATAGATTATACCTTTTGGTTGGAGTTCATGTGTGAAAGAAAGCACACACCGTTCCGTTTTAGCAGGGCAGTTAAGTACCTGCTTTCGGAGATACCTGCCTTCAGGGTCATAGGTAAAATGTCCCACATGCCTGGGTCTCTAAAACGCAAGTAGAGCAGCCATATGCCTAACACGTGACGTAGTCGTCTCCATCGCTCCTGACCTCTAAAAGGCACCAACATGGCAACAGATTTCCTCAAACGGTAGCTCGCCCCCACTTACTGGACGCACAGCTACCTCAATAGCCAACCGCCTAGCAGTGGCCTATGGCTTGGGATTTCAAGCTGAAAATTGGAACCAGGCCTCTTGTTTGGCAGCATGGTGAGCTTTAGCACTCCGTTTTCTACTGTATAATAGTTGCTAAATGTTTTATATCTCAAAAGAAAATACAAGCTTTTGGAAGTTGCGGGGAATGAGATTTTAATACCTTTTCTGATTACTTTGATATTAATCTCATTCGTCTATTTGGATCGGTTATTTTCTGTCATTGAGTAAAAGACAAACCCCACATAGGTTAGATAAACCCCATAAACTGATACAACTCTGAAGAATCACTTACTACTGATAAAGTTTAAAAGGTTTAATATAAAATCAGAATTAAGTGCATATACAATCCTCTCAGGATAAGATTCAACAAATACACAGGAACTAAAAGGAACATAAATTCCCTAAAGAACCTAAGTCTACAAAAGAATACGATTAAAGTCAATTCAAGAATCAGCAAATTAAAAAGCATAGATACAATGTGGTTCCGTTGCGTCATCTACAAAAAGAAAAGAATAAACAAGTTAAATCTGTCCCTACTCTATGCTAGGTGACATCCCTACTTCGCAAGTTTCTAGTACCCTAAAAAGGTGTCAGCAGTTTGACTTCCTAAGAAGTTCAAACTCTCTTAGCCTCTAAAGGTAACTTGTCGAGAAGCAGTACTCTCTCTGCCTACCCATCCGCTCTCTAAGGGTCCTCGGCCTACTGCTCTCTTGCGCTCTGATCTCTCTCTCTTTGCCTTTGCCTCAGGCCATCTGCGCTGACTTCTCCCCTGGGTGCTGTCCCTAAATACACAATCACCGTATGGCTGGAACGCCCCTTGACGCCCACCACATACTCATACATATGATGTCATTTTCTAGGTCTTTCCATAGCTTCGTCTCTTCGCGTCGTTCATTAAGTTGACCCTTCTCCTCAGTCGCCATCTTCATCTTCTTGCTGGTGACTTCATTGCCATTCCATTTGACACTTTCGGAGCAAAGTCTATCACCTCATCAGAACTTCATTCTTTACGGCTGTATACGTAACCTCATTTGGTCCTGTGAATGGTCATTTCAAAACAAGACTCAAATTCCATGCGTCTCCTCTCACGTTTAGGCCATAAACTTCGTCCGACATTGTCACCTTAAATCTAACAAGAACTTAGACTCTTTGGCTCGCACATTCAAATCAAAGCTATTCACGACTCCTGTGAGCCCACTAAATTACATACAGCGGACTACACTCCTGCGAACCCTTGGTCTGTCAGGTTAAACTCACACATGACCAAACTCTTCTAACATTCCTACAACTTCTTCTACACAGTATAACCTTTAACACACATTTATATATAATCACATTTAGCAAATCCTTTGCTTATAAGTGAATACATCTTACATAGAATACAAACCCTATACATAGAACATAAAGTTATATTCTCCTGTTACATCGTTTATATATGCTCTGCACATTTCTTTGTTTTACATTTCTCGCCGCTTCTCCATTTAAAGTTACACACGTACATGAATTCTACTTTGCACGTTCTTCTGTTTGTAAGCATCTCTATACATTTCTATATTAGCCCACTACGTATACGGTTTCTAAATCTTATGCATTTCTTACGTGAATACAAATACATTTCCTATTATTCATGTTACCTATGCTAACTTTATACTATAGGCGTCAACTTCATGTTACGGTATACGTTTCATTCCTACGTTTATACGATATGCTTGTAAATATGGCTCGGATATATGTTTTATTCAAATTGCGCTCTCACAAAGTCGAGAGAGCGTTTGTGCAAAATTCAATCTAAGGACATACCTGCAGGCTGATATGTTCAAGGGCTACCAAAAGATGTAAGCAGTCTTTTTACTCACACTAAATAACTGCTTAAAAACTTGAACTTGAGAAATGTCCTGCTAAATTGAGTGTCCTGAGTGCTTCTTTCTGTAAAGGCACTGCACACTGTGAAACACCAGCTGTGTCCCTCAGTTTCAGAAGTAGGCCATCTCCACGAGCATATTGCTCTCCAAAGGCAGCTTCTGTGCCCTCGATCTGCATCCCGATTGACTTAACCTGTTTTTTAATCTCCAAGTGCTGACTAACGGCAACTCTGGAAGAAAAAAAGGCGCACGAGGAACTCAGGAGAGTTAACAGGCTGAATATCTGAAAATCGTGTTGAGCTGGTGAAGGATCAGTTGTCTGATGTGTGACTGACTGAGCCTCTCTAATACACATGCATGCCACAGCTTACCCCTTAATGCAGGGCAGCAGGATTTGACTTGTCAATTAGGCAATCAGATGGTGCCCGAAGGGCTGGTCTGAGAGTGATAGATCAGTGTGAATTACGTTTTCTTTGCCTGTTTGTGGGCCTGTTTTATGGTCTGATGGGTAGGTATATACTGGTGATTTACCTGTTAATAAAACAAGCATTGCCTGTAGCAAGCTCAGTTCAAGCAGTCTTTCATACCTTGCAGAATACTTATACAGCATGTCTTTATGTTTATAACTGTCCAGTTTTGCAATTATGGGCCACTGTTTGAGGTATCTAATTCAGTGATGGAGGTAGATTTTGTTTTAGTGGCGGGCCTATTTACTTCCCCAGTTTTTGACAGTTTTGAGTGGGGGTCACTTTGTCTCCAGAGGATCACAGAGCACAGTTTTGTTTTTCCTACTGCAGGCCTTGATACTAGGTTGAAGCTGTCAGACGTTGGCCTGGTATATGCTGTCCACTAATTGAAGGGGGCACCTTTGACCAGTCCAAACGACCCTTATGATGTATGAGATCAAAGATAACCTTTAGAAAGCTATCCTAGTGGTAGCTGTGGAGAGCAGCTTTCAGTCCTTAATCTTGAAGGAATGTAAAGCAGCTTGTTTTACCAGAATCTCACCTCCTATATTGACTAAATGAAAGGAGAACCACACAGTAGTTATGTAAAAATATGTATTTATTATTTTAACTCTCTAGTATCTTCTACACGAGGATAGAACACAAAGCACACAATACAAGATCAATTGAACAGTTGTAAGTAGCGGAATACATAGCGGGCTTCAGGGGGAGACCAAACCATATACTAAAATAGTGGTATAACAATCACGACTTGAGTGAAGATACAGTCTAGAGCATGTAAAATCACTGGGACCCTAAGGATCCGCCCCAGGTGAGTAGATTGGGACCCCACGGAGGACGGGTGCAGTGTGCTAATATGACCACGGGCTCCGTAGAATTCTATGGGAAAGTCGCGGTTACAGTTTTAAAGTTTAAGAACCCTTCCAGGAGGACTTCAAGCAAAACCTTTGGAACTTAAGAGGTTGGAGAGCCACCCCACCCGTGGATTCCGTAGTACCCGAGTTAACTATCCCAGAGGAGCCAGCTGCATTGGTATCAGAAACCACCGACTTTCTCAATGGATGGCTGTGAAGAAGTACTGCTGCCGTGAAGGTGAAGAGGGTCGGGAGGAATCCAAGTCTGGATTCCAGAAGGAAGGAACCTGAAAGCAGAGGGGCAGAGTCTGGGTCACTTCAGAGTGACCAGAGGCTCGGTAGACGAATGCCCACCAATGTCGGGTGCTTCAGGTGCGAAGAAGGGATGTTTGACTCTGCAGCCACGAGGACCAGGAGACGTTGAGGATGGGCAGAAACAGGAGGAGAGCTGTCCCACGAAGGATGTCAAGTGCTGAGGAGTCGTGTACTGCTGGAGCACCAACAAGCCTTGGCAAAAGCAACCCATGCAGGCAGGTCAAGCAGGTTACGGTGTGGACCAGCAAGGTCAGTAGGCTCACCAAGCAATGGAGAATCAGGGCACATCTGGAGCAACCAGGGAAGCCCAACAGAAATCAAGATGACCCTCCGGGGGACCCACAGGCTGAATGACAGGGAGTCATGAGGGGACCTCGAGCAAGATTGCTAAGTACCAGCCCACGGAGCACTCCGTGTAAGGAGGCCAGAGTTCTTTGGTGCAAATACTGCTCAGGATCAGGACTACACGAGTCTAATGCACAAGTTCAGGAATTGTCAACAAGCATATGTAACTGCAAATGGACATAGTGCACAGGGGCTCAGGTCATGCAGTCCCCACAAGGTATACTGGCCTCAAACTTGCTGAGAGGGCAGATCAACCCCAGGGACCTTCAAAAACCCACCTCCTATGTTGCTGAAATCTTCGGAGTCCTCAGGAGCTCTGGGGCAACAGACCGGTCAGTTGCGTTAGGGTGCCTGCATTTGCAGGGGAATGACTCCTTCACTCCAAGGGAGTCTTACAGCCAGGTAAGCCCTTTTGTACCCACGGGAGACGGTTGGAAAGATTTGGGGGACCCTCCGAGGGACAGAGGGGTGGTTACACCCATGTCCTTTGTCCAGTTTCACACCAGAGCAGGAGCCAATGTCTTCCAGAACTGGTTTGAGCTGGACTATGCACAGGGACACAAAATGTGCCCCCAGTGCATACTTTCAGGCACTCTGAGAGTGCACCCACCTTGCCCCAATACACTAAATCCTGCCTGGGAGTTGGTCACACCTCCATGTGACAGGATGCCTATTGTGCTGCCTTCCTCTGCTCGAGCTTGGTTGAGCAGCAGGAGGGCAGAAATGTGTTTCTGGTCGGCAGCATCCATTTTGTGCTGTCCGGGTCGAGAAGGCTGGCACCTTGACCAGTGACCCCAGGAAGCTTGCTTCTGAAGGGTGGAATCATACCGGTATTATTCCAAGGTGTTTGATACCAAACACAATATGTTTCGATGCAGCTGTTTTCAAGATAGCATTTACCGCGAGGTTAAAATGCACGTCTACCTATATGTCCAGGTGAGTCACAGACAACCAGGGAGAATGGTCTCCAAAGTCTGCAGAGGGACTCTACTCATGCAGGAGCATCCTCTCACTAAAACCCAGCAATCTGCTTTCAGGATTTAAAAGGCCTGTTGTAGGGGTGACTTATAAGGTTTAATTGTAGTGACCTATAGATATAGTGAACCTATATCTAATGTAAGTGGTGCAAGCAACATCTTACACAGGTTGAAGTAGCAGACCTGTAGTTCCATTCTGCATGGCCACTCATGGGTGGTATAATACATGCTTCTGCCCAGGGAAGGCCTCTGGGGTACCTATGCCCTGGGTACATTGGTACCATACACTAGGGAACTATAAGGGTACCCTAGTATCCAATCTGGAGTGTACCAAAGTACATGCGTAACAATTTAAAGGAGAAAGCAGATAGACTGGGGTCCTGATTAGCAGGATCCCAGTCAGAATAGTCAAAATCAGTGAAACATCAAGCAAAAAGTGGGGGTCGCCATAAGAAGCATATCCTACTTTCCTACAGAAGCACATAGTAGAATTAGTACACAAAAGGGACTTGTTTGGGTGGTGAGGGAAAGAGACCAGCCCTGTACTTCCTGCTGAAGTTAAGATTGGTTTGGGAGTCTGAGGTGCATGTCTGTTGCCGAGCACAAGCAACATATCTGTGGAATCAACAAAGACAGATGCCATTCACTGAAGCCTATTTGCATATAATATTAACAGATGTAGTTGGTATTACCTGTATATTGAGATAGGTGTGCCATAGAGGAAGCATAGGATACTTAGGAGAAGGTTGAAGAGCACATTGAAAAGGTTGAAGAGCTGGGAATTGGGAGCCCAGGAGAGCTCTGCAGGTCATTAGGGTGACCAGTCGGACCCCGACCACCGCTGAAGACGACACCCCCAACACCGCCGCCCTAACCCTACACAGATGGATCACCAACAGCGTCAACCCCATAGTACCCCTAAAGAAGAAGAACAATGCTCACACCAAGAAGGCCAGATGGTTTACCCCCCAAATTCTGAGAGTCCAGGTGCATCTTCCGCCGCCTCGAAAAGACTTGGAGGAACTCCAAATCCACAGAAGCCCACAACAACTTCAAAGGCCCCACTACCACCCACCACCAGCTCATCAGAAACACGAGGAAAGCTGCAATTGAAGACAGATTCTCTGCACACAACAGCAAAGAACTCTTCAACATCATCAAGGAGTTCGCCCAACCCACCTGCGAGTCGACTGACATACCCCCCTCAGAAGACCTGTGCAACAAACTCAGCACCTTCTTCCACAGCAAAATCAAGAACATCTACGACAACTTCGACGAAGACAAACCAACACACGGAACCCCAACCTGCCACCCCGACACGCTGAATCCAACAATTGACAACTGGACAGCCCTCACCACTGAAAACACACTGAAGACGATGAAGTCAATCCACTCCCGGGCCCCCACAGACCCTTGCCCCCATCACATCTTCAACAGAGCCGCTGACACCATCACACCCATGTTTCACCACACCTTCAACTACTTCCAGGCGAACGACTCCTTCTCCAACGTCTCGAAACACACTGAGATCAACCCCCTCTTGAAGAAGCCCTCGGCGGACCCCACCGACCTCAAAAACTACAGACCGATCTCCCTGCTCCTTTTCCCAGCGAAAGTCATAGAGAAAACCGTCAACAGCCATCTCGCCATCTTCATTGAAGAGCACAACATCCTCGACTGTCACAATCCGGCTTTGAAAAACACCACACCACAGCACAGAAACTGCCCTTCTCGGCGCAACAGACGATATTCGCTCCCTACTGGACAAAGGAGAAACAGTATACCTCATCATCCTCGACCTCTGAGCTTAATTCGACACAGTCTCCCACCTCACCCTAATAAACAGACTCCACGATGCAGGTATCCAGGACAAGGACCTAGACTGGATCTACTCTTTCCTCACCGGCAGAACGCAGTGGTTCAGACTCCCCCCTTTCCTCTCGGACCCTATAACAATCACCTAGGGAGTCCTGCAGGGGTCCTCCCTCAGCCCAACACTCTTCAACGTCTACATGGCCCTGCTCACCCCATCATCAGAACCTACAGACTCAACATTGTTTCATACGCAGACGATACCCAAATCATCCTCTCCCTATCCAAATAAGCCAACACAGCCAAACACATCTTCCAAGAAGGCATGGAAGCCGTCGTCAAATGGATGAAGAGCATCTGCCTACAACTCAACACCGATAAAACAGAAGTACTCCTCATGGGCCCAAACCCGACGCTGGAATGGCACCTGGTGGCCCCCGCTCTCTGCCCAATGGACCACACACGCAACCTTGGAATCATCCTCGACTCCAAGCTCAAAATGGACCGCCAGATCAACTCCATCACATCCTCCTGCTTTCACATCCTCCGCCTCCTATGTAAGAACATCAAATGGATCACTCTCGAGCACAGAAAACCGTAATCCACGCCCTCATCACCTGCACACTCGACTACGGCAACACATTATACGCCGGAATAAAGAAAAACCTCACCCGCAAGCAGCAAAACATCCAGAACGCCGCCGCTAGAGCGGTCCTCAACCTACCACGACACTGCCACATCTCTCAACATCTGGGCACTCTCCACTGGCTCCCCATCAAGGCCAGAATCACCTTCAAAATCCTCACCCACGCACACAAAGCCCTCCACAATACCGGACCAGCGTACCTCAACAGCCAAATCAACTTCCACATACCCCAAAGAACATTACAATCTGCCCAGTTCTCCTACGTTGTGGTCCCCTACACCAAAAAGACCAGATGCGGAGGCCGCTCTTTCTCCTTCCTCGTGGCAAGAGCATGGAACGCCCTACTGGTCCACCTCAGGCAGACAACATCAGTGCCCATATTCACGAGAAACCTCAAAACCTGGGTCTTTGATGAGTAGAGCCCGCCTTGTTGGACCGGAGCTGCCCCCCCCCCCAGTGCCTTGAGACTCTTACGAGTGAGTAGTCCAAACCAATGATTGATTGATTGATTGAGTAGGAGACCACTTGGTCATTTCGGCGACTGCCCTAGGCAAAAGAGGTTAACCAATTAGGGTTTTTGCAGGAGATGCCTATGCACTGGTAGAGAGACATAGTAGGGCCTAACAATCTAGGGCAGGAGAGTGTAACGTTGGGGCCATGAGGGGCATATCCGGGACAGATTGCATGAATGTGTAGTATCTAGATTCATTGCATGGCAATGTATCTTATGAGGATAGCACAGAAATGTGGCATAGATATTGGCATCCTAGTTCTATGTTGGACACCACTGATTAAGGATACCACATGGCTTGAAGCTCTGAAGTCTGTTAATATAGCACATTGTGGAATATTTGTGTCATTGGTTCAGTGCTGTGAGGATGGTAGTCTGAAGATCAATGGATCTGAAGATTCTGATGGATTCAGTGCTCTCCGAGCTGAGTAGAGTTGAATTTTGTAAACAATAATGAAATAATGTCAGTGTTGTGGCATGAATGTTTAACACACATGTACATATATATTCACTGAAAAAACCATAGGTTTCACACCAGTTTTAGTTAGCTGGAAATTTTACTGACATAAAACCATTGAAATTCCACGTTATAGTTAGTTGGACTCACTATAACTTGCGCGCCTGCAATGCACTGCTGATGACGTCACATATTACATCACTCATGACATGGTCAGTGACATCACTCATGACATCACTGATGACACCATCCAGTGAATGTGTGTCTTTCTGAATAATAAATATGTTTTATATATGTATATGTAAAGGTCGATGGAAGAATAAATGGTTAAATAGGTGTGTAAATGGATGTTTTAAAAAAAATTGATTGGTTAACTGGCTTATTAAGTGTATCTTTGTGAATACACATATTAGCGAGTAATTTTTAAATATTTAAATATATGTATCAGTGTTTCACTTTGTGTATAAGTGGCTGCATGGGTTGGTGACTGACTCACTGTTTGTATGTGTTTTGAAGACAGCATATGTGCAGGACTGTATGGGTGGATGAGTGTGTATATGTGT
This sequence comes from Lissotriton vulgaris, assembly GCF_964263255.1. Classification (NCBI taxonomy): domain Eukaryota; kingdom Metazoa; phylum Chordata; class Amphibia; order Caudata; family Salamandridae; genus Lissotriton; species Lissotriton vulgaris. The sequence continues at coordinate 76,357 of NW_028247705.1, read as the reverse complement.
GTGTTAGTGAGAAAAGGACTGTCTCACTAGTGTCTTTATTAGTAACGACATATGTTTTAATCTAGTATATGTGAGTATTGATGTATATAAGTGAGTATATGTGAGAGTGAGAGATTGTAAGAGTTCCTGTTTAAATAAGTATGTGTTTTTATAAGTGATTGTTTAAGAGAGTAAGTATGTGTAAGTTTCCTTAGAAGTAAGGTGGTAGTGTGTGTATAGTTGTATATGCAAATAAATGGATGTTCAATAGTTTATTTGCATGTGTGAGTATGTGTGTGAGTAACGTTTGGATGACTGTCGGTGTGTAACAGGATGTATAGGTGTATCACTACATATGATGAGTGTATATATGTATGAGTGACTATATAGAACTGTTGGTGAATGAGTGAATGTGTATACCCTGCCACCCTTCAACGTGTTCCCCCTTTTACCGAATCGGTATTTACCGATTCTGTAATTCCCATTCATTCCTATGGGCCTCCAGGCCGATAGGAATGAATGGGAATTACCGAATCATTGAGTACCAATTCGGTATTTACCGAATCTTACCGATTCGTTAATACTTACCAAATTAATACCTACATCCCATTTACCGATTCTAAAATACCGAATCGGTAAAATTTGGTATTTTAGAATCGGGAAATCTGGATTACCTATCTGGCCCTTAGTCACATCGATCTAATTTTGAACACGTATTTTCATTTTTGATTTGCAGATTACCTACCCTACTTCTATTGGAGTCCATAGCACATTTTGTTTAATTGTTTTTTTAAAGTTATGTTTCTAGTTATTTATTACATTGTTATCTTTAAGTTATGTTTCCAGTTATTAATTGTTGTTTTAATAAAAGTTAATTAAAAAAAGTATATACGTCTTCTTTTTCTGACAACATTTCACTATTAGTTAGTGTGATAATAATGCGGTTAGAAAACATTTAAAAATAGAAATGATATTTATAACTTGAATTATAAGACTGAGGCTAACTCTTTACCAGCTGTTTACCTGGGTCTATAGCTACGACTAACGGTTTCTATGGAAAGATTTTAAAACTCCAGCACAGTAACTGTTTCGATTAGCAACATAGTGTGGTGAACTTCTAGCCTCTGTGATCACTTAAGTGTTCCATGAACTGTTACTATGGTAACAGGCAGTAAGCCATTTGGGGGTAGGATGGAAAGGTACTGGCTGTACAGAAACCGTTATATTTACCCAGGATCCTCTACATGACAGAAAGGAAAGCAAAGTAAAAAAGAACACTGTGTTACAGATTTACAACCCCTTTGCGCCACTTTTGTGTCACTTTTCCGATCTTAAGTCATGCAATAGTAACACAATGAACTTGTAAATCTGCCCCTATGCACGAGCAAAACAAGTACACAACTCATTCAATTCTTTATTGATCACAAATAGACAGTGTTGCCTAATGATTCACAATGAACTTCAATAAATACTTCATGCCTATTTAAATGGAAGATGAGATTGTCGACATTACAAAACTTGGTGGCATATTTACAAAGACGGAGTTAAAATTGTCGTTGCTTTAACGGCTGCAAACTACAACAAAAATGCCAAAAATGGACTTCAAAATCCTTTGTTATCTAATAGGAAGATGTTATCAACATTGCTGTTTCCTAGGCAAGAGTGAGAGCCACCCCTTGGGGCTATAAAACAAATGGTTGGGGGGGCTCCAAGGCTCCCCCTTGCAAAACTAGCAGTGTGTGGGCCTCACGACCCCCCTAAAGCCCCGGGAACCACCACCACCCGGGGATTTGTGTATTGTGGGAGGCAGGCTGTGTGGCCCTCTGCCTGCAGCCCTCGAGGGCCCTGGGGTCTGCCACGCCCCAGGGCCGGCTCCTGCAGTGTCCCGGGGTGCCTAGCCCGGGGACACTGCTGTTTGCTATGAGAGGGCGGGAGTCTCACGGGTCCCGCCCTCCCATTGCAAAATTGGTGTGGATTTCCAAAGAGAGAGCAGGAAAATCTGCTCTCTTTCGAAATCCAAACCAGATTGCTTTTCCACATACATGTTAGCAGCTCCCCATGTGGGAAAGAAATGCCGGCTCCCAAAGGACGTGAGGAGCCAGCCTGACCGTGGGGGCATTGGTGTTCCCCCCATGGTCCCCAACATTTTTTATAAGACCTGGGTGATGGGGTCCACTGGGATATTACAAATTACTGATAGGGGCTATTTTTTACAGTAAAACTAGATGTGGATCACCCAGCGCGGCGCTCAAAGCGACCCCCTGGTGTGCACGCTCTGGATGCACGACTCATAATCTGTAGCGTGCAAGGCTCCAGGGCCGTTGGTGCACAACTTCCACGTGTTTGGGAGCCGGCATTGCTTTTCCACTTGGGGAGCTACTAGCATGCGGCTTCCCATGTGGAAAAGCAATCTGCTTTAGATTTTGAAACAGAGAACAGATTTCCTTGCTATTGGAGGGCGGGATGGACACCCCGAGATACTGCAGGAGCCGGCCCTTCCACAATACATAATGCCCCGGGGAGTGATGGTCCCAGGGGCTTTGGAGACCTTGCAGCCCCCCTCCCAATCATGTTTTTTTTATAGCCCCGGGGGTTAATGTTGTCTTTGAGTGCTCCAGGAGGGATGCCTTGCAGTCCCCCGCAACAATACATGGAGCCCCGGGTGGTGGGGGTCCCCGCGGCTTTGGGGACCTTGGACCCCCACCATTCTTTTTTGTAATCCCGGGGGGTGACAATCCCAGGGGCTGGGGGGCTCCTCTGGGCCCCCCATAACATTTTATCATGTTGCCCCCCGTGGGCTAATTATAAAAAAAGCTCTGTTTTATTTTATTTGTTTTTTTACGACAGAGTCCACGCACCATACATGCACCTGTTGGGTCTTTTAAAAAAAAATAATAATAATAATTTTTTGGGACCCCCTAAGCAGGTCTAGAGGGTAAAAGTATTTCTACCCTGCCCCCTTTCTACGTTTCGCACACATATTCCACTGACTTCTTCAGCCTTGCTTCTACCGAGGCACAAAATGGCTGCCAACAGTTCCTGGTTTTGAATGTTGACAACCACTTGACAGCCAATTAGCATTCAGCGTGTGATCGAAAGGGTGCGCTTATGGTGCGCTCATGGTGCGCTCAGGATGAGCGGATCCACCACGGCCATAGATATATAAATGCTTTTAACTGTAGTTTTCTCAGTAACTACTAAACAGATTGACACCATTTAAGCAAAAGGCATGAGTCTGAACTGAGGACTACCTTTTTGCCAAATTTGGCGTAATTTAGTTCAGCAGTTCGAGCTGTAGATGTGGCTAAAGGACCTATGGGAAATTGCATGGGGAAAACACATTTTGGGACCCCCCTTTTTTCTTGGCACTCGCTTGACGAATCACCGTGAAAGTTTCAGGATAGGAGTGGACCAGACCTGACTGTAAGTTATGCAAATTTCTCGAAGATTCATCACTGGCGCCAAAGTTATTCCAAATAGAATGTTGCGGATTTCTCATGGAAAATAGGTCCTAACTGGCAACCGCAGTAGGTGATATATATATATATTACCTACTGGCTATCGCCAGTAGGTATATATAGTTAGGATTAATTCCCTATGGGATTTCTGAAAATTCTATGTCTAATAACTTTGGCGTTTGTGGACGGAATCGGCTGAAATTTTCAGGAAAATGGCACATTTTGTTTCTGAGCAGCCCCTGAAAATTTGGTGGGGTTTCGTCAAGGGGGGGCTGAGAAAAAAGGGGGGTCCCAAAACGCGTTTTTTACATTGAGTTTTCCATAGGGCGGTTGGACTCACTTTTAGCTCGAACGGCTGAATGGATTTGCACGAAACTTGGCAAAATTGTAGGGACTGTTAGCCCGATGTGCCTTTGCTAGGTCTCAATATATGTGCTTCAGTGGATTTTGAGAAATTAACGTTTAAATCAAGATATATATCTGTAACAGCGCTCCGGGCAGCGATCCGGTCCGCTTACTTTTCGCGTTTCGGAACTTTGCGCGCAGAAAGCTGATTGGCTCTCCGGTGTCTGTCAACATTCTAAACAAACCGGAGCGGCCGCCATCTTGTCTCTCGGTAGGATCGAGAGAGAAGAAGAGGTGAAAAACGAAAGGGGAATTTAATGAAAGGGGGCAAGGTATCCCCCTCTTGACCCCCTAGGAATGTTGTTGGGGTTATTAAAGGGTCCCGTGGGGAAAATTAAAAAAAAAATGATTTTTCACGGTAGAAGCGCTTCCCGGGCCGCGAACTGGGCTGCAAACTGGTAGCGAAACGGGAATTCGCCATTTTGTGCTTCGTTAATTAAATTACTAGGTATAAGGGGGTGCGGGAGACGTATCCTAATCCCCTATATTTCCTGAGGGTGGCTGAGGAGGCTCATATATGTTGATACATCTCTTCCAGCGGCTGTGCGTGAGCTTTTTTTTTTTTTGCTGCGTGACAGTCCGGAGCGGCCGCCATCTTATCTCTCGGTAGGATTGAGAGAGAAGAAGAGGTGAAAAACGAAGGGGGAATTTAATGAAAGGGGGCAAGGTATCCCCCTCTTGACCCCCTAGGATTGTTGTTGGGGTTATTAAAGGGTCCCGTGGGGAAAATAAAAAAAAATTATTTTTCACGGTAGAAGCGTTTCCCGGGCCGCGAACTGGGCCGCAAACTGGTAGCGAAACGGGAATTCGCCATTTTGTGCTTCGTTTTAATTGTTTAGAGACAAAAATTATCGCCGCACATCGGCCACAATGCATGAATATCGTTGAAAAGTCAGCGATATTCATGCATTATCCAGCAAATGCTCTTAGCCGTGTTATCCACCTTCCATTGGATAACATGGCTAAAAACTGCTCTGTGCGTGTTTTTTTTTTTTTTTTTTTTTTTGCTGCGTGACGTTTGTTAACGTTCGATTCGATGGAAATCAGGAAGTGTTGACCACCATTTTGTCACTGCGAGTAAATATTTTGTTATAAATGAATCCTTATTGATAAACATTGTCTGCGCCATCTTGCGTTTTGTCCAATGCCACAATTTTGTCGTGCACGGCAGCCATTTTAGATGCCTTGACCAGGCCCACTCTCTGCACGCCGCCGATTCTCAGCATGGCTCCCCACCCTCGCACGCATCTCCCCCACGCAATGGTCACCCCCGCTCTCTCTCTCATGCATGGGCCATATACTTCCCCCCATCTGCGCTGCTCTTCTCTGAGAATCACACCCTGTGCCTGCCCGACACCTCCCTTTCACCCTATTCACTACCGCACCCTCTGACACTCCTCTTCCTCTGTGTCCGATTGTCCAGGCCGGACCTAGGCTATCACCTAGCCCTGCGAATGTAGTTTATGACCCCAGCTGTAGAGTATCCAGACATGCCAACCCTCCCGATTCAGGCGTGAGACTACTGGTTTCAGTGCTAGTCTTTCGCTTCCCGATTCCTGCAAGGAAAAACCCGGGGGCATATTACCAACAACTAGCGGTAATTTTGTCTCTAACTTGTTTAGAGACAAAAATTATCGCCGCACATCGGCGAATTTTATCGCCCATAAACCTTGCTATTAGCAAGGTTTATCGCAAATGCGATAAAAAACGGCCGCAATGCATGAATATCGTTGAAAAGTCAGCGATATTCATGCATTATCCAGCAAATGCTATTAGCCATGTTATCCACTTCACATTGAACAAGCGCATGGTCTTTTAAAGATTTGTGAAGTACTCGGGGCGGCGGTGTGTGTGTGCCCTCTTTCAGGAGCGGGCGGGGGGGCACTGCCAGCAATTTGCAGGCCAGGCAGTGTTCAACACGTGCATCACCCTTTCTCTGCCTGCTATTGCGCTCCATGCTTCGGAAAGGTAAGAAAAAGAACGTGCATTTGAGTTTGAAATGTCCGATCTTGTACCAGTACACTTGCAAAGCCCACACATGACAATAACCCGATTCAAGGCCCCATTCACCCGATTTTTAAAAAAAATATAGTACTCCAAGACAGTTACATTTTAAAACTTTATTAACATTTAAATATAACGAACGCAACAAAAACTGTAAATATATTTAACCATTTTTTGAAATTAACCAGAACTATAACGATAACAACAACAATAATATAACTTTTATGCCTAAATTACGCAAACATTTAGCTAATCTGCTAAAGGGGGGAGTCGCAATTTCTTTACAATAATCAATAATGAAAAATCCACATCAATAGGGATGCCCGTTTTCTCGATGCAGCACTATAGTGCAATATACACAGCACCTGGGGTGTCAAGAGTGAACAGGTCTTTCTTTGTTCCTTAAGATGTTATCTCCGAGAATGCTGATGCATTGGTGTCTGTACACTTCTTTGTCAATTCTGTCAAGATGATAACTGCTTTATAAACAGACGATATCTTTGTTTAGTCATTAGTGTTAAGTGTGTCTGAAACTACAGTGCCCTTCTGTTTTTTTTTCTTCAGGCTCTACAGAGTTTTGTGTGTTGTTCTTTTGAGCGACAATTATTCCAGAGGTTTCAGGTTCACTTGTTTTGTTCTGCAGTGAGTTAACAGCTTTAGAGAGTTCATGTTTATTTGCTATGTCCTGCTGTTCGTCAACTGCTTCAGAGACGTCAGCCTCATTTTTTATGTTTCAGTAGATCCTGGACCTGCCCGGCCGCGCCCAAAATGGCGCCGGTGTAAATGGGACTCGTAACTGCTTGTTCTGTACTGGTTGCCCAACCTTGATATCACGAGATACATATGCAGTTTTGAAGCACATGGCGGAGGCTTGTCTGCTGTAGTGGGGCGCCCCTTTATCGTTTCAGTTGCCATTCCGCCCGCTTTTGCTACACTGTGCCTTTTCCGCCATTCAGCTGTTTAGCGCCCGCTCTTACGGCTACAGCGTCTCGCTCACCATGTAGTTGAGTTGCTCCCACTCTTGCGGTGCAGCGATAGGCGGCTGCCACAGGACTCTTAAAATGGCGGCCGGCTCTTCGGATTTGGGCCTGGTCCAGTAAAATGGCCCTGGGACACCTTGGAACTCGGACGCTTGTCTGCCAGGGCTTGGGTTCCATTCTCGAAAGCGTCCCCTCAGCCTTGAAGATTGTACAAAAGTCTTGGGGGCCCTCGACTCCCGCAGGCTTCCGGTGGGGAGCGGCTGCCATGATTGCTTGCGGAATGGCCACGACGGAGCTACGAGATGGTGGTGCTCTCATGGTGACGGCAGCTTCAGTCTGAAACATCCAGAAACAAGGTGGGGCTTTCATCGTTTGGGGAAAAAAAATGTTTTAATCCAATGAAAAGTGTTATTTTTAGGTCACATGACCTAGTCTTACATAATTAGGAAAAGAAAAGTAAAATGAACCAATGAAAAGTTTTATTAACAAGTCACATGACCTGTTATGCTTACGTTACGCGCTGCGCGGCGCGCTCTGGATCGTTTCCGGGAAGCTGCGCCTTGCGCACCGGAGCACTTCCGGGTGCGCTAACGCGTCGCGTCATATGACGCATTACGCGACAATGCAGGTGCAGAATATAGTCAAAATGTCTCCACCAACCAGCGGTCGGAATACAACCGCTTTCAGCAGTCCAAAAAGTTCGGTCAAATCTTAAGAGCGGGAGCAACTCAACTACATGGTGAGCGAGACGTTGTAGTCGCAAGAGCGAGCGGTAAACAGCTGAATGGCGGAAGAGGCACAGAGTACCAAAAGCGGGCGGAATGGCAACTAAAACGGTAAAGGGGCGCCCTACGACAGCGTGTCTTCAGGTGAAACGGATTGTGGGACAAGGTCCAGAATGAAAGATTCTTCAAAAGGGAAAAAATTCCGCCGGACCCCGGGAGCCGGCCGCCTATGCCGGGGGCGATCTCAGGCCTCACCAGGGCAACACGACTTGGGGAGGGGGCAGGAGCCAAGCGCCCCCTCTCAGTCCGCGCCATCTCACCGCCCCTCGGGGGCCTCCGTCAAGCGGTTTAGGGAGGCACCGTATCACATTGTTTTCCAATGCAGTCAGGTCCACAAATGGACCCCACTTACTTTGAATAGTGAAGCTGCAGCAGGTGCAAATAAGGTTTAAACAGTGTTACAAGAGCTGCTTAGAACTCTGAAGTATGGCACTCTACAACCAGGACTTATGCCATGTATGTAAGGCAGTGACATGGAAGCAAGTCAGGGACAAAAAGCATGAACGAACATTCACGTATGAAAATCTTATTTGGAGAAGGGGTAGAATCCAAACGCCCCCTGCCAGTTCGCGCCAGTACACCATATGTGGAAAATCTGAAGCCATCATTCTACAAACTCTCAACGCTTGTTATCAGTGCATGAGTTTCATGCTCGATCGATTGAGCTAGCCGGATCGGGCAATAAAAAGTATAAAATAGTTATGTAAATAGTTATTTAATAAAATGTTTTACTCTGTTTCTTTGCTGGTGTGTTGTGTATATTTATAATATTTGCATAGGGTTTGCCATTATTTTGGGCGGTGTGGGTGGCGGAGTCGAGCTGTTTTGCAGCCCTCATGGTGTGGAGCTCAGTTCATTTCACTATTTTCGTATTTCTCATGAAGGGTTATTCCTAATGTTTGTATTTTACCGAGGTCAAAAAGAGATCGAATTAGTGGTCTACTGATTTTGCTCGATTACTTTTATTTTTTTACACGATTTTTCACTATCTGCTAAGACTAAACAGAGTATTGCGACTTTGTGCTTGTTTGTAAATAGAGAATGATCCAAAGAGAACCAATTGTAAAACAGTAAATGCTTGGATAATAATCAATCAAATGGAGAGACAAGCAGGTACGACGGATTACAACAGGGGTAAAGGTCTGAGTTAACTACCGTTCACTATCTGCAAAGAGAGAGTACTACTAAGAGAAAAGAGGGGAGTGGGGGGGGGGCAGCGTTCAAAGCACATCAGCGTGCTTAAACACGAAAACGTTTTTACCTATCACGTACTTGACATTTGACAGCTTTTGATATTTGCTATTAAAAAACCATTGAAATTCACAGAAAAAACCATAGGTTATACTCCATATATAGTTAGGAATTTGCATTTACAAAACCTTGAAAATTCAATGAAAAAACCATTGGTTGTAGGCCATATATAGTTAGGGATTTGCATTTAGAAAACCTTATTTTACTCGCATAAAACCATTGAAATTCCATATATAGTTATAAGCGCTAACTATATATCGCGCACCCGCAATCCACTGCTGATGATGTCACATATTACATCATTCATGACATGGTTAGTGACATCACTGATGACGTCACTGATGACATCTCAAATGACATCACTGATGACATCACTGATAACATCTCATTTGACATGACTGATCACATCACTGATGATATCATTCATGTGATAATACCATGAACCTCTTCAGACTCTAATATAACCTTAGATACAATCAGTGTAAACAGACAGTCACTCATCCATGGAGTTACTCACACACCTAGTCAGTTATGCCAAAAATTAATCACACCTCCATTTTCTCAACTATACAGTTATACACACCTTACTTATTCAAACATATACTAACACATATTTACTTTACTCTCTTATACAATCTCTGCTACATGTTCACAATGATCCATACAGCCACTCACACATTCACTAGCTCTTATGCACAGTTATTTATAGATGTCAACTCTCACATGTACTGTGTTTTACATATGTACTTAATTTGACATGTAGCACTGAGATATCCATTCACTCACTAATACACTCATGCACAGTCAACCGCCCATACAGCTGTTTCCACATGCAGTTTTGAATCTATACATATAGTGAATCAACTACTCACACATCTATGTACAGAGTCACACACCTCCCAGCCACCCATACACACACACTCAGTTTCCCATACAAATACTTGGACAACCAATCAATAACCCATACAGTTACTCATATAGCTACTGATCAACATATGCAGCAGTTTGTAGAACAACAGATATAATGATGCACAAATTAAAACAGTTTAGTCACTAACCCATGCACTCAGTGAGACACATTTAATCACTCACTCAATCAGTCAGTCATGCACCTAGTAAATCCTTCATCCAGACACTTATACATGTACTCATTCTTCAATATGTAAAACATGTTTTAACTTTACAGAAACATACAGTCACTGGATGTTGTCATCAGTGATGTCATCAGTGATGTCATTTGAGATGTCATCAGTGATGTCATCAGTGATGTCACTAACCATGTCATGAATGATGTAATATGTGACATCATCAGCAGTGGATTGCGGGTGCGCGATATATAGTTAGCGCTTATAACTATATATGGAATTTCAATGGTTTTATGCGAGTAAAATAAGGTTTTCTAAATGCAAATCCCTAACTATATATGGCCTACAACCAATGGTTTTTTCATTGAATTTTCAAGGTTTTGTAAATGCAAATTCCTAACTATATATGGAGTATAACCTATGGTTTTTTCTGTGAATATATATATATATATATATATATATATATATATATATATTCATGGAAAAAACCATAGGTTAGAGACCATATATAGTTAGCTGGACATTTTATTGACATAAAACCAATGAAATTCCATATATAGTTAGTTGCACTAACTATATATCGCGCACCCGCAATCCACTGCTGATGATGTCACATATTACATCATTCATGACATGGTCAGTGACATCACTGATGACATCACTGATGACATCTCAAATGACATCACTGATGACATCACTGATGACATCTCAAATGACATCACTGATGACATCATCTAGTGTCTGTGTGTTTTTGTAAAGTTTAAATATGTTTTACATATTGAAGAATGAGTGGATGTATGGAAGACTGAGTGTGTGTGTGGCTGGCTGGGAGGTGTGTGACTCTGTGCATATCAATGTGTACTTGTATCAGTGATTGTATAAGAGAGTAAGTATGTGTTAGTATATGTGTGAAAAGTATTATGGCTGAGATACCCGCCACCCCCTCTCAACACAATCATCCCCAAGAATTGGGAAACCGGAAACAGTTCTTGAACTTTTGGAAGGCGGGAAGGGAGTTACCCTTCCCGGCCGTATTTATTAAAATATGAAACAAAAATTAAAACATTAAAATAACAGTTTCATATTATGTACAATTTCATTTCCACATTACGATGTTTGGCTAACCTTAACAGATCTCTAATACAAAGGTTCTCCTAGCCGAACTAACATCCTGCAAAACATTTGACTTGAAATTGTACATCCTAACGTTAAGGGCCAACGGCAAGGTCGTAACCGGTGTCAGATCCCTAAACCAGAAATACCCCCTTCACTTGTGAGAGGAGCGAGTGGTACTCATTACCTGCACCCGTCCGAAAGGGCGTCCCAGAGTTTTGGCGGGAAGATTCTCCTCCGTTACTTCCCACCAATGGTACCTTCAACATTCCTGTACTCTCCATTTTTTGCCATGACACGGAGTCGTAACAATCCCAAGTCAACAAAGGGTTGTGTTCCTTAGCTTTTCTAAAAAGATTGTCATAGCAGAACCACTGATTGCCCCCATATGCCACAGAATACTCCATAATACGCGACTGATAAATGGGTAACTCGGTCAACAACTCGGGCCTGCGCTCGCCCATGATGGAGGTAAATATGCCCCACGCTCTGCCCCAAGTACCAATGGTCTCGTCAACCTTAAAGGCGGCCATTTTTGCGCGCCAAACACTCGGGTGCATGAGCTCCTTTTGGCTCTTCACATGCTCTATCTCGTAATGGTCGGTAAGCAATGAAAACATGTTTACATACTTATCCGCCCAAATCAATTCCTTAATTTCTAGCGGGACATGCTGGGCAATCTTCTCCCTTCGAGAAGGTACAGACCCCTCCCCCGCAATCGGCAATGGCCGCTTACCTGAAGTAGACCCCGTGCTTGTCGCCGAACTTGGGCCTGCTGTACTTCCAGCCACCGGAACCTGTAGGGGAACAGAAGATGTTGCCTTCGCAGCCTCCCTAGATTCCCGCAGTTGCCTCATTACTGCCCGGGCGTCGTCAGCCGTGGCGCCCTCGCTATCTTTTCCCAACCACGCTGCCAATTGTGCCGCTAACTCGGGGGGCATATCCTCCCTGTTCACAGGGGTGACCACCACAGGAATTGGATTCCCTTCTTTCGGCACCGGGATTGGCTCCTCACGTGGGGTATCGGGAACCGGGGTGTCTCCCCCAAGTGCTCCCCTTCTGGGCCTCTTGCTTTTTCCACCGGGGACTGCTCCCTGCGAAGGCCGTTTCGTTCCTCCCGGCCCGTCTTTAGCCTCCACCTTTTTCTTCAGATCGGCTATCTCCTTCATGAGCATGTGGAGCATCTGCTCGGTACCGACCGCTTTCCGACTTTCTTTGGCATTCTCCGACGGGACAAAAGAAAGATTACAACGCTCAAAATTGACTCTTCGTTCCGTCTCGAGCTCACGTGCAGCGGGGAGGTGCAGCTTCAGAGCACAGGAACAAGAGGATGCTTTCTTGGCTTCCGCTCCTTTTATCCGTCTTCAGGGCGGGCGTAAACCCGCCCCCGCCTGCCTCCGAGGGCGTGGCCGGCCGCGTCGGTGTCTAGGCCAGCCCACTCTAGGGCGGGAAAAAGGCACGCCCCGGCTACGCCGCTTCGGGCATACCAGCCGAGACTCGCCTCCCGCCCAAGATGGCTTCCCGGGGGGATCGTGGTACTCCACCATACGTTCGGGGGGACCGAATGGTCGCCCCTTTCCAGGTGTTCTGTGTTTAACTGTATAGATGAGGAAATCGAAGTGTGATTGATTCTTCACAGGACTGACTAGGTGTATGAGTGCATATGATAGTGTTGTAATAATGAGTGACTGTATGTATGAGTGATTGTATGGGTGAATGAGTGAATGTGTGTGTAGACGTAGAAATCAGTGAGTGCGTAGGTAGTAACTGGTATTGGTGTGTCATGATGTCATCAGTGATGTCATTTGAGATGTCATCAGTGATGTCATCAGTGATGTCACTGAAGTATGGTGTTCTGTGTTTAACTGTATAGATGAGGAAATGGAAGTGTGATTGATTCTTTACAGGACTGACTAGGTGTGTGAGTAACTCCATGGATGAGTGGCAGTGTGTGAGTGTCTGCATAGGTGTATGAGTGCATATGATAGTGTTGTAATAATGAGTGACTGTATGTATGAGTGATTGTATGGGTGAATGAGTGAATGTGTGTGTAGACGTAGGAATCAGTGAGTGCGTATGTAGTAACTGGTATTGGTGTGTCATGATGTCATCACTGATGTCATTTGAGATGTCATCAGTGATGTCATCAGTGATGTCACTGACCATGTCATGAATGATGTAATATGTGACATCATCAGCAGTGGATTGCGGGTGCGCGATATATAGTTAGTGCAACTAACTATATATGGAATTTCATTGGTTTTATGTCAATAAAATGTCCAGCTAACTATATATGGTCTCTAACCTATGGTTTTTTCCGTGAATTTTCAAGGTTTTGTAAATGCAAATTCCTAACTATATATGGTCTATAACCTATGGTTTTTTCAGTGAATTTCATTGGTTTTTTAAAAGCTAATATCTATAGCTGTAAAATATATTCTTTATTACGTGACGTATCACGTAGCCACGTGAGACGCCTCATGACGCGTCGCATAACTGTGACGTATCGGTTCTGCAGCGCAAACAAAACCCGTAACGTAAACGTGCCGGAGCACGCTTACAGATATATATATTTTTTTTAACCTTAATTAGACAAAATCCACACGTGCACATATCTTGAGGCCTTGCAAAGGCACATCAAACAAACAGTCCCTACAATTTTGCCAAGTTTGCTGGAAATCTATTCCCTTAATTTTTTTTTTACTGTTTCTCTTGGTTTTCCCCTTGTTACGCTTACCGGGACGCGAACGGGACGCTCCAAAAACACAAGATGGCGGACTCCCGTTACGCTGCCGGTTAGCTGCCTGGTTCGCGTACCGGGAAGCGCCTCTACCGCGAAAAATCGCGGGGGACTTTAATATCCCCCTCATCAATCCTAGGGGGTCAGGAGGGGTTTACCTTGCCCCCTTTTCTTCATTTCCCCCTTCGTTTTTCACCACATCTTGTCTCTCGATCGTACCGAGAGACAAGATGGCGGCCGCTCCGGTTTGTTTAGAATGTTGACAGACACCGGAGAGCCAATCAGATTCGCTTCGCGAAGTTCCGTTACGCATCAGGTACGCGAACCGGGGCGCTAACCGGAGCGCTGTCACAGATATATATATTTTTTTAAACGTTAATTTCTCAAAATCCACTGGAGCACATATATTGAGACATAGCAAAGGCACGTCGGGCAAACCATATCTACAATTTTGCCAAGTTTCATGTAAATCTATTCAGCCGTTCGAGCTAAAAGTGAGTCCAACCGCCCTATGGAAAAATGAATGGGAAAAACGCGTTTTGGGACCCCCCTTTGTTCTCGGCCCCCCCTTGACGAAACCCCACCAAATTTTCAGGGGCTGCTCAGAAAAAAAATTTGCCATTTTCCTGAAAATGTCAGCCAATTCCGTCCACAAACGCCAAAGTTATTAGACATAGAATTTTCAGAAATCCCATAGAGAAAAAATCCTAACTATATATACCCACTGGCTATCGCCAGTAGGTAATATACATATATAAACATATGTAATCTGCATATCTATATAAATATAAATGCATGCATACATATACATATATGCATACTTATGCATGTTATTTACATGAAAGTTTTAAAAACACTAATAAAAGCAAAGCTAAAAAGCCACCTCATTACAAACAGAATGGCTTTAACTTAAACGAGGGCGAGATCTATTGCATTTTCAATGCTTGTTTACTTTGGTTCTATCAAGAAGGCATTCAGATGTGTCACACATTTGCCATAAATTCTGAATGTTAGCACTCTAGTTGCTCATTAGATCACTGTAGTAAAGCTAGTGCTCACCAGGGAAGTCTGCTGCTAATCATGGTTTGCAGCCATTTTCCCACATTTTTTATCCCGCAGACTTTCAGTCCGCATACCATTATCCCGCAAGGTCATTGAGCTCGCATACCATTATCCCGCATTTTTTCAAAACGCATGTGCATTTATCGCGCATGCCTTTACAAAGAATTACGTTTTAAAGGCATGTATGGTAAATGCATTTGCGTTGTGAAAACCACGATGACGAGAGAGGTAAGTGGGTTTGTGTTAATTTTTTTGTGGGTTAGTGATTGTGTAGTGTAGTGTAGTGTTGTGTAGTGTAGTGTTGTGTTAGTGTAGTGTAGAGTTGTGGTGGTTGTTTAGTGTAGGGTCATGCTGGGGGTAGTGTTTTAGGGTTTAGGGTTGTGTTGTAGTGTTTGCGTAGTGTAGGGTCATGCTGGGGGTAGTGTTTTAGGGTTCAGGGTAGTGTTGTAGTGTTTGCGTAGTGTAGGGCCATGCTGGGGGTAGTGTTTTAGGGTTTAGGGTTGTGTTGTAGTGTTTGCGTAGTGTAGGGTCATGCTGGGGCTAGTGTTTTAGGGTTTAGGGTAGTGTTGTAGTGTTTGCGTAGTGTAGGGTCATGCTGGGCGTAGTGTTTTAGGGTTTAGGATAGTGTTGTAGTGTTTGCGTAGTGTAGGGTCATGCTGGGGGTAGTGTTTTAGGGTTTTGGGTAGTGTTGTAGTGTTTGCGTAGTGTAGGGTCATGCTGGGGTTTAGTATTTTAGGGTTTAGGGTAGTGTTGTAGTGTTTGCGTAGTGTAGGGTCATGCTGGGGGTAGTGTTTTAGGGTTTTGGGTAGTGTTGTAGTGTTTGCGTAGTGTAGGGTCATGCTGGGGGTAGTGTTTTAGGGTTTTGGGTAGTGTTGTAGTGTTTGCGTAGTGTAGGGTCATGCTGGGGTGTAGTGTTTTAGGGTTTTGGGTAGTGTTGTAGTGTTTGCGTAGTGTAGGGTCATGCTGGGGGTAGTGTTTTAGGGTTTTGGGTAGTGTTGTAGTGTTTGCATAGTGTAGGGTCATGCTGGGGGGTAGTGTTTTAGGGTTTTGGGTAGTGTTGTAGTGTTTGCGTAGTGTAGGGTCATGCTGGGGGTAGTGTTTTAGGGTTTTGGGTAGTGTTGTAGTGTTTGCGTAGTGTAGGGTCATGCTGAGGGTAGTGTTTTAGGGTTTAGGGTAGTGTTGTAGTGTTTGCGTAGTGTAGGGTCATGCTGGGGGTAGTGTTTTAGGGTTTAGGGTAGTGTTGTAGTGTTTGCGTAGTGTAGGGTCATGCTGGGGGTAGTGTTTTAGGGTTTAGGGTAGTGTTGTAGTGTTTGCGTAGTGTAGGGTCATGCTGGGGGTAGTGTTTTAGGGTTTAGGGTAGTGTTGTAGTGTTTGCGTAGTGTAGGGTCATGCTGGGGGTAGTGTTTTAGGGTTTAGGGTAGTGTTGTAGTGTTTGCGTAGTGTAGGGTCGTGCTGGGGTGTAGTGTTTTAGGGTTTTGGGTAGTTTTGTAGTGTTTGCGTAGTGTAGGGTCATGCTGGGGGTAGTGTTTTAGGGTTTAGGGTAGTGTTGTAGTGTTTGCGTAGTGTAGGGTCATGCTGGGGTGTAGTGTTTTAGGGTTTTGGGTAGTGTTGTAGTGTTTGCGTAGTGTAGGGTCATGCTGGGGGTAGTGTTTTAGGATTTAGGTTAGTGTTGTAGTGTTTGCGTAGTGTAGGGTCATGCTGGGGGTAGTGTTTTAGGGTTTAGGGTTGGGTTGTAGTGTTTGCGTAGTGTAGGGTCATGCTGGGGGTAGTGTTTTAGGGTTTAGGGTTGTGTTGTAGTGTTTGTGTAGTGTAGGGTCATGCTGGGGGTAGTGTTTTAGGGTTTAGGGTAGTGTTGTAGTGTTTGCGTAGTGTAGGGTCATGCTGGGGTGTAGTGTTTTAGGGTTTTGGGTAGTGTTGTAGTGTTTGCGTAGTGTAGGGTCATGCTGGGGGTAGTGTTTTAGGGTTTAGGGTAGTGTTGTAGTGTTTGTGTAGTGTAGGGTCATGCTGGGGGTAGTGTTTTAGGGTTTAGGGTAGTGTTGTAGTGTTTGTGTAGTGTAGGGTCATGCTGGGGGTAGTGTTTTAGGGTTTAGGGTAGTGTTGTAGTGTTTGTGTAGTGTAGGGTCATGCTGGGGGTAGTGTTTTAGGGTTTAGGGTAGTGTTGTACTGTTTGTGTAGTGTAGGGTCATGCTGGGGGTAGTGTTTTAGGGTTTAGGGTAGTTTAGTTGTTTAGTGTATGCTAAAGGCATATTCGTTCTAAAAGTTTTCGTTATTTTAATTTGCGGCCTAATAGTACATGCGGGATTTTTTTTGCGGACTGATGGTATGCGGGATTTCGTCATATATTCGCTAATCATACTTTCTATGGCAAAATGAACCCCCTCATTTTGTTCCTTTTTAAATTAAATGTTTTAAGAGTTACCACTTTATTCCAATCAAGATGGCTTCAGGTGTGCCATACCTTTGTAATAAGTAGGACTGTTAGCACTCTAGTTGTTCTTTAGAACACTCTGGGACAATCTGTCATTGGGCTATAGTTGGGCTACATCTGGCTGATATTTGGGCTACATTTGGTTTTTTTTGTCTCTGGTGGCCATCTTTGGGCTACATTGGGCTACATTGGGCTACATTGGGCTACATTTGGGCTCCAACATATATATAGCCCAATGTAGCCCAATATATATTTTTCAAAGTTAATTTTCGTAAAAACCACTGGAGCCTATATCTTGAGACATAGCAAAGGCACATCGGGCTACCAGTCCCTACAATTTTGCCAAGTTTGGTGTAAATCCATTCAGCCGTTCAGGCTAAAAGTGAGGCCAACCGCCCTATGGAAAATTGCATGGGAAAAACACGTTTTGGGACCCCCCTTTTTTCTCGGCCCCCCCTTTACGAAACCCTCCCAAATTTTCAGGGGCTGCTCAGAAACAAAATGTTCCATTTTCCTGAAAATTTCAGCCAATTCTGTCCTCATAAGCCAAAGTTATTCGACATAGAATTTTCAAAAATCCCATAGGAAAAAAATCCTAACTATATATACCTACTGGCTATCGCCAGTAGGTAATATATATATATATATATATATATATATATATATATATATATATATATATATATATATATATATATATATATATATTCACTTAAAAAACCATAGGTTTCACACCAGTTATAGTTAGCTGGAAATTTTACTGACATAAACCATTGAAATTCCCACGTCAGTTAGTTGGACTCCTGCAATGCACTGCTGATGACGTCACATATTACATCACTCATGACATGGTCAGTGACATCACTCATGACATCACTGATGACACCATCCTTGTGACAGACTGACAGACCTCCTTTGGGTGTAATGTAACCCTTGAAACACATATTCAAAAATAGAAACTAACATTTTCAAAAAAATTGAGATACCCATACCAGTTACAACAACCAATTCAGTAATTCCACCATCTATATACACATCCTCTCATTCAGCAACAGTTCTATATAGTCACTCATACATATACTCACTCATCATATGTAGTGATACAGATATACATCCTGTTACACACTGACAGTCATCCAAAAGTTACTCACACACATACTCACACATGCAAATAAACTATTGAACATCCATTTATTTGCATATACAGCTATACACACACTAGTACATTACTTCTAAGGAAACTTACACATACTTACTCTCTTAAACAATCACTTATAGAAACACATACTTATTTAAACAGGAACTCTTTCAATCTATCACTCTCACATATACTCACTTATATACATCAATACTCACATATACTAGATTAAAACATATGTAGTTACTCATAAAAACACTAGTGAGGCAGGCATTCACTCACTAGCACACACATATTCACACTCATCCACCTATACAGTCCTGCACATACGCTGTCTTAAAAACACATACAAACAGTGAGTCAGTCACCAACCCATGCAGCCACTTATACATTGAAATTCCCTCGTTATAGTTAGTTGAACTCACTATAACTTGCGCGTGTAATGCACTGCTGATGACATCACATATTACATCACTCATGACATGGTCAGTGACATCACTCATGACATCACTGATGACACCATCCAGTGAATGTGTGTCTTTCTGAAAAATAAATATGTTTTATATATGTATATGTAAAGGTCGATGGAAGAATAAATGTTTAAATAAGTGTCTTAATGGATGTTTTTTTTTTAAAAAATTGATTGGTTAACTGGCTTATTAAGTGTATCTTAGGGAATACATATATTAGCGAGTATTGTTTAAATATTTAAATGTTTGTATCAGTGTTTCACTTTGTGTATAAGTGCCTGCATGGGTTGGTGAGTAGCAACGTGTGTGTCTATGGGTTATTAGATGTTTTTATTAGTATCAGTACGAGTGTCTGTATGGTTTGGTGGGGGTATTACTTAGCACATAGATGCATCAATGACTGATTCACTGTTTGTATGTGTTTTGAAGACCGCATATGTGCAGGACTGTATGGGTGGATGAGTCTGTATATGTGTGTGTTAGTGAGTGAATGACTGTCTCACTAGTGTCTTTATCAATAACGACATATGTTTTAATCTAGTATATGTGAGTATTGATGTATATAAGTGAGTATATGTGAGAGTGAGAGATTGTAAGAGTTCCTGTTTAAATAAGTATGTGTTTCTATAAGTGATTGTTTAAGAGAGTAAGTATGTGTAAGTTTCCTTAGAAGTAAGGTGGTAGTGTGTGTATAGCTGTTTATGCTAATAAATGGATGTTCAATAGTTTATTTGCATGTGTGAGTATGTGTGTGAGTAACTTTTGGAAGGCTGTCAATGTGTAACAGGATGTATATGTGTATCACTACATTTGATGAGTGAGTATTTGTATGAGTGACTATATAGAACTGTTGCTGAATGAGTGGATGTGTATATAGATGGTGGTATTACTGAATTGGTTGTTGTAACTGGTATGGGTATCTCCATTTTTTTGAAAATGTTAGTTTCTATTTTCGAATATGTGTTTTAAAGGTTTACATTACACTGAAAGGAGGTCTGTCAGTCTGTCACAAGGATGGTGTCATCAGTGATGTCATGAGTGATGCCACTGACCATGTCATGAGTGATGTAATATGTGATGTCATCAGCAGTGCATTACACGCGAAAGTTATAGTGAGTCCAACTAACTATAACGTTGAATTTCAATGGTTTTATGTCAGTAAAATTTTCCAGCTAACTATAACTGATGTGAAACCTATGTTTTTTTTAGTGAATTTAATAGGTTTTTTAAATGCTAATTCCTAACTATAACTGGTGTGAAACCTATGGTTTTTTCAGTGAATTTCATTGGTTTTTTAAATGCTAATTCCTAACTATAAGTCTCACTTTATAAGTAAGACTGTTAGCGCTCTAGTTGTTTAGAACACTCTGATACCTTCTGTCATTGGGTTACAGTTGGGCTATATTTGAGCTATATATTTTTTTTTTGTCTCTGGTGGCCATCTTTGGGCTACATTGGGCTACATTGGGCTACATTTGGGCTACATTTTTGCTCTAACATATATAAAGCCCAATGTAGCACAATACATTTTTTTCCAAAGTTAATTTTCGTAAAAAGCACTTCAGAATAGGGCTACCTGTCCCTACAATTTCCCTTTTTTTTTTTTGTGCGCTCCTGATGCGCGCCCCGAAAAACGTACTTCTATAAAGCGTCTCGAGGCGCGCTCCGGGGAGCGTCCCGAGAGCGCCAATATCGCGAACGAAAACATGATCGTGACGTATCGCGTAGCCGCGTCCGCGTGATACGCACGGCGTAAGCGCACCCGGAAGCACTCGAGCGAATACGATCGCGCAACGTAGGCGTCTGACACGCTTACGTGGCGCGCCTCTGGCCGCGCCCCGCGGCGCGTCGCGTAAGCGCGTCGGGTCATGTGACCAGAAAATAACACTTTTCATTGGTTCATAACAGTTTTGGTTTCATAATGATGAAGCCCATGGTCATGTGACCTGTAAATAACACTTTTCATTGGTTCAATAATTATTTTTTTCTAAATTTAGAGAAACCCACCCATTTCTCTCACTATTGATTTGCACTTGGAGAGAGCAAGAGGTGTTTTGTGAATTTTCAACTCATTACTTTCCTGATCTACAGCAATGACTGCAAGGGAGTCATCCAGCAGTGATTCAGATGGATTTGTGCATGAGGACCCTCCTCACCAGAAAACAAAGAACCACTTCATCTGGAAATTTTATGACATCCCTGAAGGACAAAAAAAAGTTAATGCAAGTAAAGTAACTTGTAAAATATGTGGAAGTATTTTATCCAGAGGCAATCCTCTAAAAAAATACAGCTTTGGAAATGCCAATTTAATTAGGCATGTCAAAAGAAGACACCCCAACAATTACTCCAGGGAGAGTGTCAGGGAGCTGGCAGAGAAGGCACGAAGAGATGGCAGCAGCACCTCCACTGGTGGAGAAACACCTTCAGGTTCAACACGTGCAAGAATGGTCCCTAACGTCCAGCCGGTATTTGCAGGAATAAAATTTTTATGCAAGGACTGTGACAAACTACTCTGTTACGGGGAGCAGAGCGTTGAACTCATTGCAATAAAGAAACAGGAACACCAATGCTCTCCCCGTCCCTAAATTTTCTCATTTTTTTGCTCCTGTTGAGCATTTTTTGAATCCCTGTTTTTGTTTTTCCCCTGTAAAAAATCCCAAAAATATATAAAATCATTTCAAAAAGTATAAAAAAAATAAAACAACAAAAAAAAAAAAGTTCTTTTCAGAACTACCTCCAATTTTTAAAAAAATGCTATTTTTTTAAAAAAAAGTGTCATTCTTTTTCTCAATCGTACGCTCACCGGTGCGCATACCAGGCGCTCCCCCGGCGCAAATCAAAAAAAAAAAAATTATTTTTGCCCCGTACGGCCCTTTTATGACCCCCACATCAAACCTAGGGGGTCAGGGGGGGTGTACCCTGCCCCCTTTTGCTCATTTCCCCCTTTGATTTTTACCACCTCAATCCTACCGAGGTACAAGATGGCGGCCGCTGCGGACTGTTTCAAATGTTTACAGACACCCGAGAGCCAATCAGCTTTCCGTACGCAAGTCGCGTGGCGCGCTTTGAGCGCTCCCCGGCGCGCGTACCGGGGCGCGGCTCTAGATATATATATTTTTTTGAACCTAAATTACTCAAAATCCACTGGAGCACATATCTCGAGACATAGCAAAGGCACATCGGGCTACCAGTCCCTACAATTTTGACAAATTAGGTGGAAATCCATTCAGCCGTTCGGGCTAAAAGTGACATCGACCTCCCTATGGAAATTAACATGGGGAAAACGCGTTTTGGGACCCCCCTTTTATCTCGGCCCCCGCTTGACGCATCCCCCCCAAACTTTCAGGGAAGGACCGGAGCTCCACGAGGCCATTTTGAGGTAATTTTCAGGCAGATTCGTCAACCGGCGCCAAAGTTATTCCAAATAGAATTTTGAGATTTAACATTGAAAAAAATCCTAACTATAACTACCTACTGGCGACCGCCAGTAGGTAATATACACATATATATATATATATATATATATATATATATATATATATATATATATATATATATATATATATATATATATATATATATATTCACAGAAAAAACCATAGGTTATAGACGATATATAGGTAGGAATTTGCATTTACAAAACCTTATTTTACTCACACAAAACCATTGAAATTCCATATATAGTTAGATGCGCTAACTATATATCGCGCACCCGCAATCCGCTGATGATGTCACATATTACATCATTCATGACATGGTTAGTGACATCACTGATGACATCACTGATGACATCTCAAATGACATCACTGATGACAACATCCAGTGACTGTATGTTTCTGTAAAGTTAAAATATGTCTTACATATTGAAGAATGAGTGGATGTATAAGTGTCTGGAAGAAGGATTTAGTAGGTGCATGACTGACTGTATGAGAGAATGATTAAATGTGTCTTAATGAGTGCATGGGTTAGTGACTAAACTATCTTAATTTGTGCATCATTATATCTGTTGTTCTACAAACTGCTGCATGTGTTGATCAGTAGCTATATGAGTAACTGTATGGGTTATTGATTGGTTGTCCAAGTATTTGTATGGGACACTGAGTGTGTGTGTATGGGTGGCTGGGAGGTGTGTGACTCTGTACCTAGATGTGTGAGTAGTTGATTCACTATATGTATGGGTTCAAAACTGCATGTGGAAACAGCTGTATGGGCGGTTGACTGTGCATGAGTGTATTGGTGAGTGAATGGATATCTCAGTGCTACATGTCAAAGTAAGTACATATGTAAAACACAGTACATGTGAGAGTTGACATATATAAATAACTGTGCATAAGAGCCAGTGAATGTGTGAGTGGCTGTATGGATCATTGTGAACATGTATCAGGGATTGTATAAGAGAGTAAATATGTGTTAGTATATGTTTGAATAAGTAAGGTGTGTATAACTGTATAGTTGAGAAAACGGAGGTGTGATTGATTTTTTGAATAACTGACTAGGTGTGTGAGTAACTCCATGGATGAGTGACAGTCTGTGACTGTCTGTTTACACTGATTGTATCTAAGGTTATATTAGAGTCTGAAGAGGTTCATGGTATTATCACATGAATGATATCATCAGTGATGTGATCAGTAATGTCAAATGAGATGTTATCAGTGATTTTATCAGTGATGTCATTTGAGATGTCATCAGTGATGTCATCAGTGATGTCACTAACCATGTCATGAATGATGTAATATGTGACATCAGCAGTGGATTGCGGGTGCGCAATATATAGTTAGCGCATCTAACTATATATGGAATTTCAATGGTTTTGTGTGAGTAAAATAAGGTTTTGTAAATGCAAATTCCTAACTATATATCGTCTATAACCTATGGTTTTTTCTGTGAATTTCAATGGTTTTTTAATAGCAAATATCAAAAGCTGTCAAATGTCAAGTATGTGATAGGTAAAAACTTTTTCGTGTTTATGCACGCTGATGTGCTTTGAACGCTGCCCCCCCCTCCCCTCTTTTCTCTTAGTAGTACTCTCTCTTTGCAGATAGTGAAGGGTAGTTAACGCAGGCCTTTACCCCCGTTGTAATCCGTCGTGCCTGCTTGTCTCTCCATTTGATTGATTGTTATCCAAGCATTTACTGTTTTACAATTGATTCTCTTTGGTTCATTCTCTATTTACAAACAAGCACAAAGTCGCAATACTCTGTTTAGTCTTTGCAGATAGTGAAAAATCGTGTAAAAAAATAAAATTAATCGAGCAAAATCAGTAGGCCACTAATTGGATCTCTTTTTGACCTCGCTAAAATAGAAATATTAGGAACAACCCTTCATGAGAAATACGAAAATAGTGAGATGAACTGAGCTCCACACCATGAGGGCTGCAAGACAGCTCGGCTCCGTCACCCACCCCGCCCAAAATAACGACAAACCCTATGCAAATATTAAAAATATATACAACACACCAGCAAAGAAACAGGGTAAAACATTTTATTAAATAACTATTTACATAACTATTTTATACTTTTTATTGCCCGATCCGGCTAGCTCAATCGATCGAGCATGAAACTCATGCACTCTGATAGCAAGCGTTGCTACTGATGCTATGCAGACCAAAACTGGTTTTCAGTTTGTAAATTTTTCTAGATTTTTCCATCCAAGGTTGGTTGAGTTTGTAGAACGATGGCTTCAGATTTTCAACATACGGTGTGGTGGCGCGGACTGGGAGGGGGCGCTTCGCTCCTGCCCCCTTCCCAAGTAAGATTTTCATACGTGAAAGTACGTTAATGGTTTTGGTCCCTGAGTTGCTTCGATGTCACTGCCATTCTCAAATGGCATAAGTTCTGGATGTTGGGTGCCATAGTTCAGAGTTCTGAGCAGCGCTTGTAACACTGTCTGAAGCTTATTTCCACCTACTGCAGCTTCACTATTCTCAAAGTAAGTGAGGGTCGTTTGTGGACCTGACTGCATTTGAAAACAATGTGATATGGTACCTCCCTAAACCGCTTGACGGAGGCCCCCGAGGGGCGGTGTGATGGCACGGACTCGGAGAAGACGCTTGGCTCCGACCCCCTCCCCAAGTCTTATAGCACCGGTTTAGCCTGAGATCGCCCCCGACATAGGCGGCCGGCGGAACTTTTTGCCTTTTGATGACTCTTCTATTCTGGACCTTGTCCCACAATCCGTTTGACCTGAAGACACGCTGTAGTGGGGCGCCCTTTACCGTTTTAGTTGCCATTCCGCCCGCTTTTGCTACACTGTGCCTCTTCCGCCATTCAGCTGTTTACCGCCCGCTCTTGCGACTACAGCGTCTCGCTCACCATGTAGTTGAGTTGCTCCCGCTCTTGCGATGCAACGATAAGCGACTGCCACAGGACTCTCAAAATGGCGGCCGGCTCTTCAGATTTGGGCGTGGTCCACTAAAATGGCCCTGGGACACCTTGGAACTCGGACGCTTCCCTGATAGGGTTTGGGTCCCATTCTCGAAAGCGTCCCCTCAGCCGTGAAGATTCTACAAAAGTCTTGGGGGCCCCCGACTCCCGCAGGCTTCTGGTGGGGAGCGGCTGCCATGTTTGCTCGTGGAATGGCCACGACGGACCTACGAGATGGTAGTGCTCTCATGCTGACGCCAGCTTTAGTCTGAAACATCCAGAAACACTATAGACTACCAATTCGATCAGTTCCGGTAGCGCCCCAACATGACCCGGTAGAGAAGAACTTGCCCTCCCCTCTTTGACTGATGGTTCTTGTTGCCTGTCCCCTCTGTTGTCATTTAACAGAACTTTTTGGACTGCTGAAAGGGGTTGTGTTACGAACGCTGGTTGGTGGAGACATTTTGACTATATTCTTGACCTACGTTGTCGCGTAATGCGTTATATGACACGCCGCGTTAGCGCACCCGGAAGTGATCCGGGGCGCGGCGCGCAGTGCGTAACGTAAGCATAACAGGTCATGTGACTTGTTAATAAAACTTTTTATTGGTTCATTTTACTTTTGTTATTTTAATAATGAAAAGCTTGGTCATATGACCTAAAAAATACGCTTTTTATTGATTTCAAACTTTTTTTTTTAAACATATATGTTATAATATTCCAGGCTAATGTACTTTCCCGAAAAATTTACAACTGTCCTGCAAGTAAAATATATTCCTTTTTCGAGAAAAAGGGCGTTTCTTCGTTCCATGACGGAGCCGTTGAGTAAAAGAGACTCGGCCTGCTGTCTTAGTCGCCGATACGCCTGATTATCAGATTCTTATCGATCACTTTATGTTGCAGGAGTGGAAAACACAACTGCCCTTGACCATTTATCTTTACTGCGTTCCTACGTATTATACCTTTTATCCGTCATGTAATTGGACTGCTTTATTTCACTTGCCTTTTACTGATTCGAAAACAGTGACTAAAAGTAAAAACTTTACCAATGTAAATACTACTACCATGTTTTGTTTTAAAAACCTTTATTGTGAAAATGTCAGTATACAAATACGGGCCTATAACCACGTGGGCCGGCCACGGAGCAAACTGAAATCGTATATGATGAGGAGGCATTTACATTATAGAGGAACGTAACGAGCGGGCCATTAGGTTGCAAGAACTAAGGTGTCTAACAGTTGCGGAATCGGTGGACGTACATTTTGTAATTAAATTACGACAGGGCAAGTTACAAATTTTTTTTCTAGATATACATTTGCGGGCAAGTACCATGGGTGACGTTAATTCGAACTTTCAATACTACAGTAATCAATAACACATCAGAACTTAATATCAATAGGGATGTCAAAATATTCAATCAATTCTCGTCCCCGCCCGCCATGAGCATCAAAACTGCATTCATATCTCGTGATATCAAGGTTGTTCAACCAGTACACAACAAGGAGTTACGAGTCCCATTCATACCGGCGCCATTTTGGGCGAGGCCGGGCAGGTCCAAGATATAGTCAAAATGTCTCCACCAACCATCGGCCAGACCAGAACCCATTTCGGCCCTTTATGCTACAAGATGGTGTCTTCCATTCAGAAAATATTGTTGGCAGCATTTTGAAAGGAAAGATAAACAGCCGTTCTCCTAGTGAGTCTCACATTGTTACATTTAGGAAGAATGTTGAAGAGTAGTATGTGGAAAATCTGAAGCCATTTTTCTACAAACTCTCAATCAGCCTTGGATGGAAAAAAAATCCTGAAGAATGTACAAACTGAAAACCAATTTTTGTCTGTATAGCATCAACAGCAACGCTTGAGTCAGCTTTGTGTGAAGCCGCCATTTTGATTCAATCAATAACGTCCCCCTGCACACATTCAGGGACCTGGTCGTGTCTTCAGGTGAAACGGATTGTGGGACAAGAAGCAAAAAGGAAAAGGAAAAAAGTTCCGCCGGACCTCGGGAGCCGGCTGCCTATGTCATGTGCGATCTTTGGCCACACCAGGGCAATAGTGAAGCTGCAGCAGGTGCAAATAAGCTTCAGACAGTCTTACAAGCACTGCTCAGAACTCTCAACTATGGCACTCAACATCCAGGACTTGCCATTCGGATCTTGGCGCCTTGTGCTGGTTCCGACCTATTCACACATCGGTCCACTACTGACATCACCTCATAAGCCAACGGGGCACCCCACGCCGACTTTCGGCGCAGCATTGTAGGATGGCCACACCAGTGCGGCAACTTGCTGGACACCACCTCGGTGCCATCCGGATCTCGGCGCGTTCGAGTCACTGTACCGCAAAAGTGACCGGAACTCAGCTGGACACGCCGTCTTTCGGCGCAGCATTGTAGGATGGCCACACCAGTGCGGCAATTTGCTGGACACCACCTCGGTGCCAATCGGATCTCTGCGCGTTCGAGTCACTGTACCGCAAGAGTGACCGCAACTCAGCTGGACACGCCGTCTTTCGGCGCAGCATTGTAGGATGGCCACACCAGTGCGGCAACTTGCTGGACACCACCTCGGTGCCATCCGGATCTCGGCGCGTTGTGCTGCCTTCGGCCTACTGTAGCCGCAAGTGCGGACGCAACTCAGTTGGACGGCGAGTGAAACGCTAAGGGGCGCTCCACTGCAGCCGAGGAGCCTCCATCTTGGGGGAGACGCACAGCCCCCACTGACTGACGCGACCTCACAGGCCAATGGGGCGCCCCACGCCGACTTTCGGCGCAGCATTGTAGGATAGCCACACCAGTGCAGCAACTTGCTGGACACTAACTCGGTGCCATCCGGATCTCGGCGCGTTGTGCTGCCTTCGGCCTATTCGCACATCGGTCCGCTACTGACGCCGCCTCACGTGCCAACGGATTTTCTACGCTTTTTGTAGCCCTATGCCGCATAACAGGTCATGTGACTTGTTTATAAAACTTTTCATTGGTTCATTTTACTTTTGGTTTCCTAAAGATGGAAGGCTTGGTCATATGACCTAAAAATAACACTTTTCATTGGTTTAGAACATTTTTTTTTCCTAAACGATGAAAGCCCCACCTTGTTTCTGGATGATTCAGACTGAAGCTGGCGTCAGCATGAGAGCACCACCATCTCGTGGCTCCGTCGTGGTCATTCCGCGAGCAATCATGGCAGCCGCTCCCCACCGGAAGCCTGCAGGAGTCGAGGACCCCCAAGACTTTTGTAGAATCTTCACGGCTGAGGGGACGCTTTCGAGAATGGAGCCCAAGCCCTAGCAGGCAAGCGTCCGAGTTCCAAGGTGTCCCAGGGCCATTTTAGTGGACCAGGCCCAAAACCGAAGAGCCGTCCGCCATTTTAAGAGTCCTGTGGCAGCCGCCTATCGCTGCACTGCAAGAGTGGGCGGAAGTCAACTACATGGTGAGCGAGACGCTGTAGCCGCAAGAGCGGGCGCAACTCAGCTGGATGGCCGCCACCTGGGGAGGCCCGTTCACGCCGCCTCCCCCACGCCCCCCCCGGGCCGCCCCACGCCAATTTTCGGAGCAGCATTGTAGGATACCAAAACCAGTGCAGCAGTTTACTGGACATCACCTGGGTGCCATCCACATCTCAGCGCGTTCTGCTGCCTTGGGACTATTCGCACAACAGACCGCTACTGACGAGGCCTCCACCCGCACCACCCGGGACGCCCCACGCTGTTTTTCTGAGCTGCATTGTAGGAAACCAAAAACCAGTGCGGCACCCAGGTGACATCACCTGGGTGCCGTCCAGAACTCAGCACGTTGTGCTGCCTTGGGACTATTCGCACAAAAGACAGCTTCTGACCATTGTTGTTTTTTTTTGTTAAAAAATGTTTAAATGTATTTACAGTTTTTGTTGCGTTCGTTATATTTAAAAGTTAATAAAGTTTTATAATCCTACTTTGTTGGAGTGCTATATATTTTTAAAAAAATCGGGTGAATGGGGCCTTGAATCGGGTTATTGTCATGTGTGGGCTTTGCAAGTGTACTGCTACAGGATCGGACATTTCAAACTCAAATGCACGTTCTTTTTCTTACCTTTCCGAAGCATGGAGCGCAATAGCAGGCAGAGAAAGGGTGATGCAAGTGTTGAACACAGCCTGGCCTGGCAAGTTGCTGGCAGTGCCCCCCCCCCCGCCCGCTCCTGAAAGAGGACACACACACACCGCCGCCCCGAGTACTTCACAGATCTTTAAAAGACCATGCGCTTGTTTATGAGGCTTAAATGGTTTATCACCCCTTCTAGAACCCCTGCATCGACCCTCTGACGTTTCCTGGAAGAATTACCACGTAACACAATACCAAGCCCTGTCACCTGAAACCCCCGAGGAATCGTGGGGCATATTATCAAGGGGGTTTATCTCCGCTTTTTTGGCTTTAAAAGCCAAGAAAGCAGAGATAAAATTATCTCCCTATTACCAAGCTGTCGCTAACACCAGTTAGTGACAGCTAAAAGGAGATAGCGACCATCTTGGGCCCCGCTTTGCATATCAGTGATATTTATCACTAATGACATGCAAAGTGGGCGTGCCAAGATGTTAGCAACTGGAAAAAGTCCCTAACATCGCTATCTCCTATTACCAACTTTTGGAGATATTCGCGCTAAGCGCGAATATCTCCAAAAGCTAACACCTGCCCTGAGCAGTTCTTAGCCATGTTATCCAATGGGAGGTGGATAACATGGCTAAGAGCATTTGCTCGATAATGCATGAATATCGCTGACTTTTCAGCGATATTCATGCGTTGCGGCCGTTTTTTATCGCATTTGCGATAAACCTTGGTAATAGCAAGGTTTATCTGCGATAAAAATCGCCGATGTGTGGCGATAATTTTTGTCTCTAAACAAGTTAGAGACAAAAATTATCGCTAGTTGTTGGTAATATGCCCCCGGGTTTTTGCTTGCAGAAATCGGGAGGCGGGAGACTAGCACTGAAATCAGTAGTCTCACGCCTGAATCGGGAGGGTTGGCATGTCTGGATTCTCTACAGCTGGGGCCATAAACTACATCCGCAGGGCTAGGTGATAGCCTGGGACCGGCCTGGCATCTAAAATGGCTGCCGTGCACGACAAAATTGTGGCATTGGAAAAAAGGCAAGAAGGCGCAGACAATGTTTATCAATAAGGATTCATTTATAACAAAATATTTTATCGCACTGACAAATTGGCGGTCAACACTTCCTGATTTCCATCGAATCGAACGTTAACAGACGTCACGCAGCAAAAAAAAAAAAAAGCTCACGCACAGCCGCTGGAAGACATGTATCAACATATATGAGCCTCCTCAGCCACCCTCAGAAAACATAAGGGATCAGGATACGTCTCCCGCACCCCCTTATACCTAGTAATTTAATTAAAACAAAACACAAAATGGCGAATTCCCGTTTCGCTACCAGTTTGCGGCCCGGGAAGCGCTTCTACCGTGAAAAATCAATTTTTTTCCCCACGGGACCCTTTAATAACCCCAACATCATTCCTAGGGGGTCAAGAGGGGAATACCTTGCCCCCTTTCATTAAATTCCCCCTTTGTTTTTCACCTCTTCTTCTCTCTCGATCCTACCGAGAGACAAGATGGCGCACGCACAGCCGCTGGAAGACATATATCAACATATATGAGCCTCCTCAGCCACCCTCAGAAAACATAAGGGATTAGGATACGTCTCCCGCACCCCCTTATACCTAGTAATTTAATTAAAATGAAGCACAAAATGGCGAATTCCGTTTCGCTACCAGTTTGCGGCCCAGTTCGCGGCCCGGGAAGCGCTTCTACCGTGAAAAATAATTTTTTTTTTATTTTCCCCACGGGACCCTTTAATAACCCCAACAACATTCCTAGGGGGTCAAGAGGGGTATACCTTGCCCCCTTTCATTAAATTCCCCCTTCGTTTTTCACCTCTTCTTCTCTCTCTCGATCCTACCGAGAGATAAGATGGCGGCCGCTCCGGACTGTTTAGAATGTTGACAGACACCGGGGAGCCAATCAGCTTCGCATCGCAAAGTTCAGTTTCGCGAAAAGTAAGCGGACCGGAGCGCAGCCCGGAGCGCTGTTACAGATATATATCTTGTTTTGAACGTTAATTTCTCAAAATCCACTGGAGCACATATATTGAGACCTAGCAAAGGCACATCGGGCTAACAGTCCCTACAATTTTGCCAAGTTTCGTGCAAATCCATTCAGCCGTTCGAGCTAAAAGTGAGGCCAACCGCCCTATGGAAATTAACATGGGAAAAATGCGTTTTGGGACCCCCCTTTTTTCTCGGCCCCCCCTTGAGGAAACCCCCCCAAATTTTCAAGGGCTGCTCAGAAACAAAATGTGCCATTTTCCTGAAAATTTCAGCCGATTCCGTCCACAAACGCCAAAGTTATTAGACATAGAATTTTCAAAAGTTCCATAGACAAATAATCCTAACTATATATACCTACTGGCGAACGCCAGTAGGTAATATATATATATATATATATATATATATATATATATATATATATATATATATATATATATATTACCTACTGGCGGTCGCCAGTAGGTAGTTATAGTTAGGATTTTTTTCAATGTTAAATCTGAAAATTCTATTTGGAATAACTTTGGCGCCGGTTGACGAATCTGCCTGAAAATTTCCTCAAAATGGCCTCGCGGCGTTCCGGTCCTTCCCTGAAAGTTTGGGGGGGATTCGTCAAGCGGGGGCCGAGATAAAAGGGGGGTCCCAAAACGCGTTTTCCCCATGTTAATTTCCATAGGGCGGTCGATTTCACTTTTAGCCCGAACGGCTGAATGGATTTCCACCAAACTTGGCAAAATTGTAGGGACTGGTAGCCCGATGTGCTGGGGGGAGCGCCCGGTACGCGCACCGGGGAGCGTACCGGGGACCGTACCATGGGGAAAAAGAATGACAGTTTTAAAAGTAGCTGATTAGAAAAAAAAATGTTTAGTTGTTTTTTTTATACATACACATACATATATATAAATGCATATGCACATATATATATGCATATATGTCTATATGTGTGGGTGTAGAGAGAGGTAGAGAGGTAGAGGTGTAGAGGTAGAGAGGTAGCGGTAGAGAGGTAGAGATTAGTAGAGAGAGAAGAGAGAGGTAGAGAGGTAGAGAGTAGAGAGTGAGTAATAGAGAGTAGAGAGTGAGTAGTAGAGAGTAGTAGAGAGCAGTAGAGAGAGTAGCAGAGTGAGTAGTAGAGAGTAGTAGAGTGAATAGTAGAGTGAGTAGTAGAGAGTAGTAGAGAGTGAGTAGTAGAGAGTGAGTAGTAGAGAGTAGTAGAGAGTAAGTAGTAGAGTGAGTAGTAGAGAGCAGTAGAGAGTGAGTAGTAGAGAGTAGGAGAGAGTAAGTAGTAGAGAGTAGTTTATGTACCACAGCCAGCCGAAACGTTTCGTTCTGTACAACAGAACTTCTTCAGGGCGTTCTTATTTCCTTCAAGTTATGTCGGTATCCCGTTGTCATATAACTAGATATTTCTTCCAAATGTTAGACGAGACATAAGTATATTCTTATTAAAAGTGACTAGGTATCAATTTTACCCACACAATTCGGGAAGACTTGAGTAATTTATAGCATCCTCAAAGTCAGTCTTTCAAAAATTCCAAAGTATAGGACATGATAATCCAAATCCAAATGTTTCTCAAGAAAAGTCATTTACAATCGTTCGGAATATCGGTGTTTGGGCAGATATGATCTAGGGACCCCCAGTATGCAAGGGGAATTAGTCCCCCCTCTGCAAAGGCGCCAGTGCCATGATGTCATGAGTGATGTCACTGACCATGTCATGAGTGATGTAATATGTGACGTCATCAGCAGTGCATTGCAGGCGCGCAAGTTATAGTGAGTCCAACTAACTATAACGTGGGAATTTCAATGGTTTGTCAGTGAATTTAATAGGTTTTTTAAATGCTAATTCCTAACTATAACTGGTGTGAAACCTATGGTTTTTTCAGTGAATATATATATATATATATATATATATATATATATATATATATGAGAAAGAAGGATCCCAACTGCTTCTGGTAGCGGTTAAAGTAGGCGCAGACCTCCACTCCAAAGGCTGGATATACGATGTTAAATCACCAAGCCATCACGCCAATCAAAGTGCCAGCAGTGCACATTTATTTAGCAAAAAAGTGAAAGAGCAAGTGCCCTCCCTGACGCGTTTCGCTCCGCGGACGGAGCTTGGTCACATGACGCGTCAGGAGTAGGCGGTGAAATAAATGGTAATTAAAAGCCCAAGCGCCTAAAGAAACAGGACGCAAGGGTTTACAACAAAGCAAACAAGCATTGACTAAACATCACGTCGAAAATAAATGCTCAAATGCATAAGGATGTTTAAACAAAGAGACAAAATCAAAGCATAGTGCTCAAGTACAATTGAAAAGGCCGGATGTCAAAAAGTTCAAACAATCAAATATAAAGCAAATCAATTTCAGTAGATAGTTTGCCATGACAACCTCATCCATCAAGATGGAAAAACCACAACATATTTACTTCTTGTATAATCTCCCCCAAATTCATCAGAGAGTATAACATGGAAAAAATGTATGTCTATTGCAAGTTCAAAATGTGGTTTTTATAAAAATCCAAGTCCAAAGGCCTAAGGAGCAAAATGATATAAACCAATGTCTCAAAGTGCTTGAATGCTAAAGTGCAAATGCTTAAAGAAACCTCATATTCAGATGTTAGATACATGGAATACAATTAGGCGATAGGAAACTCCTGTGAAAACCTGCAAAAAA
This sequence comes from Lissotriton vulgaris, assembly GCF_964263255.1. NCBI lineage: Eukaryota > Metazoa > Chordata > Amphibia > Caudata > Salamandridae > Lissotriton > Lissotriton vulgaris. Next base: position 42,328 of record NW_028247705.1, on the reverse strand, counting down.
AAATATATATATGTATACCACAGAACAGCAATAAGTAGTCATCAAGCTTATATAAACATGACATAATAAACAAAAAATATATATATATATAGCAAAAGGGAACATATCTCACTGATCATGGTTAAGAAAAGAAACACACAATTCAGAAAGTGATGTAATTCATCAAAAGCATTTAACCCATTAGGAGATCTGGTATCAAGCAGTAAAATAAAGAATGCTTCTCTTTGGCGCAGAAGTTTCTCACGGTCACCACCCCTACCCGGATTAGCTACAGAACACAGCAAAGTATATTTCAAATCTTTCAATTTTTTATCGTGAACTGCTTTAAAGTGTCGAGCCACTGGATAATTCATATCAGAGTTTACTATTGCCCGGATATGTTGCAATATTCGTTGGTTACCTTGCAACTTAGTGCTTCCAATGTAAGAGAGCGAACATGTGCAGGTAAGTTGATAGACTACATAGTCACTGCGACATGTTAGATGTTCTTTTATTGGAATGGCTCTCTCATTGAAGGCAGATGTATCGTGCGTGCCGTTGACAGCAAAATTACAAGCACGGCACAAAGTACATCTGTAAAAACCAGGTTTGTTAAGCCAAGTAGTTTTAGGTGGAAGCTCAGGTTGGGTTCTGTCTAAAGAGTCTTTCATAGAAGGAGCCCTCCTAAAGGTAATGGCCGGTGATCTAGGCAAAAATGGACCAAGGATCACATCCGTTAATACAATAGGCCACTCTGATCTGATGATCTTGCTTAACTTAGAAGTCTGGGAACAGTAAGTGGTGATAAAGTGAGTTGAGCCCAAGGTAGCGGAATCAGGGATCATTTTAACTTTAGGCATCAGGAGTTCCTCACGAGAACGAGCTAGTGCTTTAGTTAGAGCCCGATCTAAAATAGCTCGATTATAACCCCGTCTGAGGAATCTTTCCCTAGATTCCAATAGGCACTGTTTGGTGGTATCTGGGCTACTGCAAATGCGTTTGATACGAATGGATTCACCTAGAGGTATGCTATTGATGGTATGTGGGGGATGGGCACTGCGGGCATGCAAGATGGAATTGCCCGCAGTGCTTTTCCTGTAAAGTTTTGTCTGAATAGTGTTATGCTCAATATAAACCTGGACATCCAAAAATTCAGCAGAGTTTGATGTAATGTTAGCAGTGAATTTTAGGTTCCTGTTGTTCATATTGATGTCATTGACAAATAAAGCTGCTTGTTCTTGAGATCCCTTCCAGACGATAAAAATCCTAACTATAACTACCTACAGGCGACCACTAGACTTCTTCTTGCAGGAACCTGTGAAACAACTACTGAGTTATGTGAGAGATACCACTGATTTTCTGAAAAAACTTGAAACAGTAGAATGGCAGGAAGATATGGTGTTAATGACGCTAGATGTTGAATCATTATACACTAGCATAGCCCATACTGACGGTCTCAACGCTGTTAAACACCCTTTGAGCCTTAGGCCTGCACAATTCTATGAACACAATAAGGCCATATTAAGCCTAATAGAGTGGAGTTTATGCAATAACTTTTTTGCCTTTAAAAGGATGTTTAGCGTCAGGTGAGAGGTGTAGCAATGGGGGCCTGCTTCTCAACCAGCTACGCGTGTTTACACGTCGGCTGGTGGGAGGAGCAGGTCCTCAACAGGATACACAAAACATGGGTGGATGAAAAAATTATCAAATTCCTCAGATACATTGACGATGTATTTATTGTGTGGCAAGGTGAAATTAATGAAGCCATTACCTTTGTTAAGGAAATCAATGTTAATCATTTGAACCTGAAATTTACATCCCACATTAGCAAGAAGGAGGTTGAGTTCCTAGATGTTAAAGTGTATATTGATAATGACAACACAATTCAAACAACATTATTTAGGAAACCAACCGCAGGGAATACCACCCTACACGCTTCAAGTCTCCATCCTAAACACACCATCCATAGCATCCCTTATGGAGAGATCCTTAGATTGAAGAGGATTTGTAGCACCAATGAAGATTGTATTAACTGTGTGAGGGACTTGGAAACTCTATTAAGGGAACGAGGCTACTCTAAGAAGATCTTTGACCAGGCTTTGAAAAAAGCAAGTTTGAGAACTCGAGATAGCCTATTCCCGGTCGATGGTACCATGGAAGAGGATTCCTCTTCGAATGATGATACCAACAATGAGACATGCCCCAGGTTTATCACAGCATTTAGTGACCAGGAGAACACAATCAGGAAAATCATCACCAAAAATTGGCCCATCATAATGACAGATTCGGTCTTAGGTGCACTGCTACCACCTAAACCCACGATTACCTTCCGCAGGGCACGCAATATGGGAGCTTTTCTGGACCAGCCAAGTCCTGAACTTAAGCAAAAATCGAATTGGATGCAGACAGCAGGTGGGTTCCGCAAATGCTCCACCTGCAGGGCCTGTAAATTTGGTATTAATAAGACTCACTACTATACCCCATTCAGTGAGACCGCAATCCTGATTGTAGGTCAATATACGTGCAAAACTGCGGTATATGTCCTGACGTGCACTTGTGGCCTTAATTACATCGGCAGTACCAGCAAACAAGTGCACGTCAGGATCCTACAACATTTGCGGGCAATTTTGCATAATGACTCAAGCTACCCAGTGGCACGCCATTTTGAGTCTACTCATAATAGGGATGTAAATTGCTTGTCTTATTATGTTGTGGGGGCAATACCAAAACTTCGACAGCAAAAGTCCGAATGGCCTTAATAATACAGAGGATCTGCATACTTTCCTTTAAAATCCCTTAGCACTCTACTGAGTAATTTTCTCCTTTTGGTCTGAATGCTAAAAATTGATTTTTGCTCCCAGGTAGTCAGGTTCTCTGTTGCCTGGAGTATGATTTAGCTTTTTTCGCATATAACAACAGTTTCCCCAATAATTTACCATATCTGCGTTCCGTCTAGTCAGGTTCCCTGTTAGGCGGAAAGTAAAGAATTCTCTTGGGTCATCCCCTACTTTGTAAATATATGTAATTTAATACCTGTATTTATTCTGAATTTTTACACAATTTTTATACACAGGGTGTTTTAATAATCTTTATCTATTCATGATTATACTTACTTGGATTATCAAATGCTTTTATCATGTATTTTAAATTTAAGCAAAATGTGGTTCTTAACCCAATTGTTGAAAATATTTTGATGAGGCAAATTTGTTTACAAGTTGGTTTTTCATGCACATGGTCACTTTCTCTTCCTCTGGACAAAATATTGGTCACAATTAATCTTTTGCACTTTTAGGACATGCACTGTTTGTACTTTAAAAATAGCACTTTAAGATCTTACCCATGTATTATTCTGACCTTATTGATCATTTTATAAATATTCAAACTATTTAAAGATGGAAACTTTTTAACTCACTCCCCCCTTTTTCTTGTCCCCCTCTAGATACAAATATTTGATGGATTTATCCAGAGACTTCAGATGCAAACTTGTATATTCATGTGATTCTATTTTCTATGTAAATGTATTTATACGGTCATATAGGCACTTCTATTATATTTTGAATGTGTCTTTTATCTCTATGATCACGTGACACATGGAGGGGGAGGTGGAGATTGGGTGTAATGTGCACTATAAAAACAGAAAATGTACAAACAATGGTTGCATGTGAACAAGGGCTCTGGTAGCCCAAAACGCGTAATGCACTCTCGCACAATTTTGAGCAAATAAAAAGAAGAACCTGACATCTGGTCCTGTGGTCTGTCTCCTGGGTCTTCGTTTCTGGATGCAAGGAGTTTTTTGTGGATATATATATATATATATATATATATATATATATATTCAATACCAAAAGAAATTAACAAAAACGAATGATCTCCGTTCCATTTTTTTACAAGCCGATTTAGCCGCTTGTAGATCGGGTGTAAACCAAGGAGCTGATTTCCCGTCTCTGTTTCCGGTTTTGGCAAGATACATCGGGGCTGTCTTATCAAGGGCCCTGAGAATGCGCTCTTCTAGTCTTTTGAGTGCGCTTTCACAGTCGTCACCCGTCGGTGGACCCCCTTCTAGCAGCAGTTTGTTAAACACATCTTGTGAGAATTGTTTCCATTTGCGGCGGGGGTATCTTTTACTCTCCACTCTGTGAGAGTCAGAGGTTGAAATGAGAATTTTAAATGGGACCAAGTAGTGGTCTGACCACGGGACCGGAAGGGGCATAGCAACCCTTACTCCGTCCCAACTACAGAATACTGGGTCTAATAGATGGCCCTGTTTGTGGGTTGGGGTATGATTTTTTAAATCGATTTGTAGTGCCTGTAGGTCTAGTCTTAGATTAGTGGCTTCCTTATCCTGTTCATCTTCAAGATGGATGTTGAGGTCTCCTAATACCAGAAGTCTGCTCTTTCTAGTTGCCAGATGAGCAATACCCTCCATCAAACTGGATTTTAAGTTCTTCAGTCCACCTGGGGGTCTATAAACAAGAATCCTCGACACAGAGTATTGGGGCCCCAGTTTCAGAGAAAAACAGCCTGCTTCACAGTTGTCTATATTTATGGGCTCTAAGGTACATTCCATCGGAGATTTGATGACAATGGCAATTCCCCCTCCTCTTCCTTCAGTCCTGTCTAACCTGGCCAGGGAGTAGGACGGTGGGATTGCTTCTATTATGTCTGGGTCAGAGTGCTCCCCTAACCAGGTCGGCGTTAGGAAGAGAAAGTCAAGTTTCTCATCCAAAAGCAGATCGGACTGCTATGCTTACTTAATGACCTACAATTCAGCAGACCTCCCTGGACAGTCTTATTACCTGTCCCGCTATGCGGTTCCCTCTTACCTTTGAAGGAGCATAGCGGACAGTCTCGGAGTGTAAGAGCTTCCATAGAGTGCCAGCAGGGCTCCTCCCTTGGGGGTCGTAATGTTAGCAGTTCTTGTTTATCATACTGAATGTGGGTTTGCATGGTTTGTGCAGAGATCTTGGCCCCGGGTCCCGTCCGGTCGTGGACGGGCTTAACTTTGGCGTGACTTCGGCGCGCATCCGTCGCGCCCGCTGCACGTGTCTGCTGCGCGGACGCTGCCCCATACACATTTGTAGGAGCTAAGGGCGGGACAGGGAGGGGCGACTAGAGCGCTGACCTGCCTGCTCTGGGCCCGGAAGTGTTGGGCTCCTCCTCACCCTCCGCAACAAACGTCCAGAATGGACGCGGCGGATCGGGGCGGAGTGCACTAGGTGAGTGTCTCCCCCCAAAGTAGCGCCGGCCGCGACGTGCGTGCTCATGTCACCACGGGGAGGAGAGGCATCCGAGGAGCGGCGGATATGCCGCGGGGGAGGAGCGGTGACGTGAGGCCAGCGGCGGCGGGAGCAGTGTAGAGGCGGACATGGCGCAGGGGAGGAGCGGCGGCGGACAGGCGGTGAGGAGCAGAGAGGCGAGGAGCGGTAAATTAAGAAGCAGCGGATCAGGTAAGCCTCCGGGGACAATGTCAGGGCAGGCGGGTGTCGGGCCGCGGTGAGGAGTAGAGAGGCGAGGTGCTAGGTTGGGGCAGGCGGGGTACAGGGCGGGCAGGGGCATGAGCTGATGCTGGGTCGGGGCAGGCGGGGGACGGGGCGGGCAGGGGCCCGGGCTGCTGGGCAATGTCGGGGCAGGAGTGGGTGAGGGAAGCCTAAATGCTCCCGGACAAGGTCGGGACGGGGTGCTAGTATATATATATATATATATATATATATATATATATATATATATATATATATATATATATTACCTACTGGCGGTCGCCAGTAGGTATATATAGTTAGGATTTTTTCCCTATGGGATTTCTGAAAATTCTATGCCTAATAACTTTTGCGTTTGTGGACGGAATTGGCTGAAATTTTCAGGAAAATGGCACATTTTGTTTCTGAGCAGCCCTTGAAAATTTGGGGGGGTTTTGTGGAGGGGGGGCCGAGAGAAAAGGGGGGTCCCAAAACGCCTTTTTCCCATGTTAATTTCCATAGGGCGGTTGGACTCACTTTTAGCTCGAACGGCTGAATGGATTTGCACGAAACTTGGCAAAATTGTAGGGACTGTTAGCCCGATGTGCCTTTGCTAGGTCTCAATATATGTGCTTCAGTGGATTTTGAGAAATTAACGTTTAAATCAAGATATATATCTGTAACAGCGCTCCGGGCAGCGATCCGGTTCGCGAACTTTTCGCGTATCGGAACTTTGCGATGCAAAGCTGATTGGCCCTCCGGTGTCTGTCAACATTCTAAACAGTCCGGGGCGGCCGCCATCTTGTCTCTCGGTAGGATCGAGAGACAAGAGGAGGCCAAAACAAAGGGGGAAATTACCATAAGGGGGCATAGTAGATCCTCGTTGACCCCCTAGGTTTTATGTGGAGGTTTTAAAAGGGCCTAGGAGGGTCCAAAAAAAAAAAAAAAAAAAATTTTTTTTTGCGTGGTAAGCGCCAAGTTCGCGAACCAGAAAGCGTTCTGGGCAGCGAACTTTATGGATAAAAGAATGAAAGACTTTTCTAATACTGTATGTTAATTATTTGTTGGTTTTGTTGATTATTTTTTAATTTTTTTATTTATTAAGCAATTATTTATTATTGTGATTGTGTTTCAAAATTTAATAACATTTCTAACATTTAACTAGTTTATGAATTACATATAAAAATGATTAAAGACTCAAACAATTTTTTAATATTACATACAATTTTATTTTTCGGATTGTTTTTCAAAATTTAATACAACGTCTAGCATTTCACTGTCTGATATGTGTTCTTGTTCAGTGAACATAAGTTCCAACATTTGACCGTCATCATAATAAAGTAAATGATCCACAGATTCTACACATTGAACTAATTCATGGTCCCGTGATTCATCCATGAAATCTGAGTCATCATTGTCCTCATTAACTTTTTCTGTGTTGTTCTCCAGAACAATTTCGAAGGAAACATTCTGCTCACCTTCCATTTTATTGCTGTAATTTGCATAAAAAATAAATATATCAGTAGAGATAGGGCACTGTTGGGTTTAAGTTCAGACAGGTACTTGTGAGTTTATAACAGAGAAGTAATCTATGGGCACTGTATGGTTTCAGGCGTGAAGTAGTACTATTAAAAAGTGCCTGTGAAGAAGCCTAAGTAAATTCATAATTATACCACGGAAACCTAAAACAGTCCATAATTATAATAAAGAAGCCTTTCTCAATGTCTAACTCTTACAGAGGGATAGTATATAACTATCTGAAAAAGTTTACCATATTTACTTATAGTGCACAATATACTTCAGTTTTAAAAATAACAACTTACCTTTAGAAACAAGTTGATGTTATTAGTGATATTCTAAATGATATATACAACAACAAGTAGTAGTCAAAATGGCTGTGTTTCCTTCTCTTCCTTTATATATATTCAGGTATATAACCAATCAAATGTCAGGTAATAAAAGTAGAAAATGAAAGTAACATTTTCATTGGTTGTCAATTCCAACACTTCAGATGTGTTTTGTGAAGTAATTTACCTCAGGGTACTTGGAGAGGTCTACAGGCTAAATGGCTAAATGAAATTTCAATGAAATTTGTGAGAATGGAAGGGATTGTTATGTAGTATGAGCTAATCTATATTTGGTGAGAGTGTCTCTAGTCGTTTTTCTGTAAATTACTTTCCCACCTTTTTTTTTGGACCGCTTTCTGGGAAGCGGCCCGGTTCGCGAACCGTAAGCGTCACGGGAGTCCACCATTTTGTGTTTCGGGCGCATTAAGATACAAGATGGAGGGCAAATAATGTTTAGAATGGGTAGAAGGGGTCATGGTAGACTTATCTTGACCCTCTAGGTTTTCTGAGGGTGGCTGAGGAGGCTTATATGTGCGGAAAAAAACATTTTTTTTAAAAATTCCGCGAGGTTAGCTTTCGGTTCGCGAACCGGGTAGCGCCCCGGGGAGCGAATTTTGTGGAAAAATAATGAAAAAAATTAGAAAAAAATAATAATTGTGAGTGATCAGATGAAGGGTAGCTCTGAGAAGAGCTTTTGGGTTTATGGTACATTTTGGTATTTATAAGTAGGTACCAATGCACAGTCTTAAATTCAGAATGAAAATTCTGTTGCCCTCATCTGAGAAGTGAACTCCATCTCCTCTGTAGATATCTTGCATGTAGTAACGCAAGTTATTGTTGTACAGAGAGCCCATTCCATGGTCTCTCATGAAAGCTGAAACAGATTTGTTTACATGCTTCCTCGCTTTCTCAATTTGTGGACAAAATTGGTTGGACCACTTCCATTTCTGTCTTTGGCATATATTGGAATATACCAAGGCAGTTTGAGGAAAAAGTGCCATTAATTGCTCAAAGGTGTCCTTTAAAAGCATTTCCAGACCTACCCCTGTCAAAGTGCCCAAATCATTACCTCCACAGTGCACAATTAACAGGTCAGGTTTTGGCAAATGCATAAAGGTTTTCACCAATGGTATCAATTGGTGACATTTTAATCCTCTTTGGCCCAACCACTTAATTTCCACATCTTGTAAATTGAGGTTAGGTAAATTTCTGTTCTCAGCATACCTTTGAGCCCAGTGGATGTAACTATGTCCAACAATCCAGACCTTAAACATGGTGGGAGAAGGTTGTTCTGCAGTCAGATGAAGTGTGGTAATGAAAGGGCAGTTGAAACAGTAGGAGTTTCTAAAGAAAAAAAACTGTGGATTTACAATGCTAATGATTCATTAGCAGTGATTGGTGCATTTCCATTTCTGAAAACAGAAAGTTAGGGTGCATGGATGTGTTCTTTGAAACATGTCATTTGAATGGTCAAGGAAGAAACATTTAATGAAAGATTGCACTGGATACGCAGGTGCACTGAGAGTTCAGAGTTCAATTGAAACATTGTTGTGTGAATTTGCAAACATGAGAGGTCTTCCAGGAGGTGGTTGCTATGGAAACAAGGCAGACAGGGCAGAGGGGGGAAGGGTTTTGATTTGAAAAAAGTGAGGGAAGAGGTATGATTGGCTAATATGAGAGATATGTGAAATGAATATCTGTATTTCTGTGCTTTCAATAGCTGCAGCCTTTGGAGTGCATCCTTTTTCTTCTGCTGAAGACAATTTGGTGTATTTCTGAGACTGTTTCCAAAGTCAAAAAATATTTGCTAAGGTGAGAAAAGATTTATTTAATTTAGATAGAGAATAGTATGATTTAAGGAGAAAATGATGAAAAAAGCTGTGTTTATAAAATGTGGTTTTGTCTCTAGTGATATACTAATAGAATTAGTTTCATAGAGAAATTGTAATTGCATATTTGGTGTAACATTCTGGCATGCAGTAACACAAGATATTGTGATACATGGAGCCCATTTCATGGTCTGTTATGTAAGCTGAAACAGATATGTTGCTTTTAAAAACGATTTAAGAAATCAATTACATTTCTGGATATGTACTGCTAGAGCTTCATAGGTTGTTTTGAGCCATATTTATAAGGTATTTGAGTGTCTAAGATGTTATGTTTTCCTTTTAAAATGTAAAGTGTTCCTCATGGGGCAAGTGTCTTGTAAATACGCTCCCACTTGTGCTTGGCAAATTTAGATTTTGATTATGGGAGTTACCTAGCCATGTTAATAGTGTCCCAAAAATGGTGCTAGGGAATTGCAGAAAACACTTTCATGTGTCTCAAGGACATTTTTAGTCATTTCTTCATGAATGCAGGTATACAATTGATTTATATGCTGTGTTTAAAAACGAATTTTGAAATGAATTAAATTTCAGGATATGTACTGTTAGAGCTTCATAGGTTGTTTGGGGTCATATTTAGAAGGCATTTTAGTGTCTTTGATGTTATTTTTCCCTTTTTAAATGGAAAGCGTTCCTCATGGGGCCCTGAGCAGTTCTTAGCCATGTTATTTAATAGGAAGTGGATAACATGGCTAAGAGCATTTGCTGGAAAATGCATGAATATCGCTGACTTTTCTGCGATGTTATGTTTACCTTTCAAAATGTAAAGTGTTCCTCATGGGGCAAGTGTCTTGTAAATACGCTCCCACTTGTGCTTGGCAAATTTAGATTTTCATTATGGGAGTTACCTAGCCATGTTAATAGTGTCCCAAAAATGGTGCTAGGGCATTCCAGAAAACACTTTCATGTGTCTCAAGGACATTTTTAGTCATTTCTTCATGAATGCAGGTATACAATTGATTTATATGTTGTGTTTAAAAACGAATTTTGAAATCAATTAAATTTCAGGATATGTACTGTTAGAGCTTCATAGGTTGTTTGGGGTCATATTTAGAAGGCATTTTAGTGTCTTTGATGTTATTTTTCCCTTTTTAAATGGAAAGCGTTCCTTATGGGGCCCTGAGCAGTTCTTAGCCATGTTATTTAATAGGAAGTGGATAACATGGCTAAGAGCATTTGCTGGAAAATGCATGAATATCGCTGATTTTTCTGCTATATTCATGCATTGCGGCCGTTTTTTTTCACATTGCTTCATAGGTTGTTTGGGTTCATATTTAGAAGGCATTTTAGTATCTTTGATGTTATTTTTCCCTTTTTAAATGGAAAGCGTTCCTCATGGGGCCCTGAGCAGTTCTTAGCCATGTTATTTAATAGGAAGTGGATAACATGGCTAAGAGCATTTGCTGGAAAATGCATGAATATCGCTGATTTTTCTGCTATATTCATGCATTGCGGCAGTTTTTTTTCACATTGCTTCATAGGTTGTTTGGGTTCATATTTAGAAGGCATTTTAGTGTCTTTGATGTTATTTTTCCCTTTTTAAATGGAAAGCGTTCCTCATGGGGCCCTGAGCAGTTCTTAGCCATGTTATTTAATAGGAAGTGGATAACATGGCTAAGAGCATTTGCTGGAAAATGCATGAATATCGCTGATTTTTCTGCGATATTCATGCATTGCGGCCGTTTTTTTTCACATTTGCAAGCACTTCTTAGCCATGTTATCCAATGGGAGGTGGATAACATGGCTAAGAGCATTTGCTTCAAAGGTTGTTTGGGGTTATACACCATTTTTGGGAAATTATTAACATGCCTATCTAACTCCCATAATCAAAATCTAAATTTGCCAACCGCAGGTGGGAGCGTATTTACAATAAATTTGCACCATGAAGAACGTAAAATAGCATACTAGATACTCAAATGCCTTATAAATATGACTCAAAACATCTTATGAAGCACTAGTAGTGCATATTTCCAGAAATGTATTGGTTTTCATTTAATGATTTACTTCATTGGTAGGCCTTCACATGTTTTTTTACCTTGGTTTTTTTCAGTGAAAATCTTATCTGCAACCATGTGTTGGCCTCACCTCAAATAAACAAAACAGGTGATGGACTGAATGTGGATCAATGACACACATTCACCCCAGTCTAAAGATCAGGGCCTAAACAAATCTTTAGATAGGCTACATCTTATCGTCATCCTGAATTAATGATTTAAAATATTAGGGAGTGATTTATGAGTGTTGTATGCCTGTTTTGTACCATTGAGTGTCATTTTTGTGATGCAGTGCTGGTGGAAAATATTTGCTATGTTAAATAATTAGTACGGCATTAAGTTTTAGATGACTGTTATTTATTTACTGTTTGGTAATAGTGGTTAATAACATTTTATATTATATTTTTCCACAGATTCAACTGCAGATTCTTTCATAGTTTGGAAAATGCCTTCCAAAAGTAGAATACGAAAGGCTAGAAAACGTCAAAGACAGCAGGATGATGTTTTATTGCAGCAGTCCTCTTCCCCAAATACTTGTCAAAACACCAAGAAAGGTCCGGGTAAGAGCACGAAATCATTCTTAAGAAATATTTGTAGTAAAAAAAGTTTTGCTCAAAAAAATGTTTCAGTTCACAAAAAGAAAAGTAATTTAAATGGAAAGGAGAGACCCATCACAAATGTTACTGGTAGAGGAAGAGATAACTCTGTGCATGATAGTAGAAGGAAACAACAGTTTAGGGACATTCGAAATCGAATGTTCCGTAATAGGATATTAGTTAATTTATTGAAAAATATTAAAAAGAAAGGCCAACAGAAAGCGGCATTTTATAGGAAGAAGAAAAATGTAGAGAAAATTATTGATCATGCTTTTGAAATTAAGCGAAAGTTGTTTATTTTGGTAATCAATAGAATTAGGAAACTAAGCAAGGTAATTTCTGATTTCAAAACAAAAAGTAGATGGAAGAGAGTAGTAAATCGTACTAACTTTTGTGAAGTTTTTTCCGGAGAATGGATGCATAGTTCAAGTTCTGAGGCATTTTTTAATGAGGAGACTTATTTTCAGGATAATGATTTGGTGCATGCAGTTGACATCAGTGGTCGAGCTTATGAAGTGAAGGATGGTTGTCCAGTTGAAAAAGAACAACTTGTGACAACAGAGACAGAAGAGGCGCTAAGTGATGAGGTTTTAGGAAGACGTCCTAAGGGTCCTGTGTACATTTGGAAGTGTAGTTCTATTTGCAGTGTGCGACAGGTTTCCATCAATTTGCTTTGTGATTTTATACGGACATTTAATAAGAAAAGTTTGAAGCAGAAAATGAAGTTGTTGCAAGATTTAGATCCTTGCAGAGTGAGACAAATGACAGGTTTGCGTGGTCATTCACTGGCTTGTCTTTCCAGGAGAGTATGCCAGAGTGTTTTTCATCATTTCAGGATGCTAGCAGTGCATCATAATAAAGTGAGAAAATTAGTGAGAATGTTGTATTATGCTAAGAGTCCAGCAATTATGCTTAAACAATTATGTGCTGCTCTTTTGCATGGTTCTGAAATAGATGTGAAGAATCTTTGTGAAGAAATTGAGTTTTGTTACTTTGGTAGTAAAGATGAGAATGTTCAAATTGACCCTGAAGTAGAGGGTAATGTGGAAGATAATGTACAGGTTTCCAGTACAGATAATTTTCAGAAGGAAATTGCCACGTTTCAGATGAAATCAAGTGAGAGGCCTAATTTCACTTGTGTATGTTGTCGACGCACTTATTATAAGAATCAGACTAAGGTAGTGGATTTATATGCAAAAAGTGAAAGGGAAAATAATAGTGAATGGAAGGATTTTGCCACATACTTGATGGTAGAAAATTATTTTGATTTGGGATCGGATCAACGTGTGTATACTTATTGTTGTAATAAATTAAACCAAAACCAGATGCCTGCTAGGGCAGTTCATAATAATCTGGAATTGGTTGAGATTCCTTCTGAATTGAAGGATTTAAATACTTATGAATCTATTTTGATTCAAAGTATCCATCCCTTTCAGGCTATTGTAAGAATGGAGCCAAAGACAGGGAAGTTGCCTCCAGCAGATTTACAGAGAGGATTAAAGGGAAGAGTTGTTTATTTGCCTCTAGATTTGAAGAAAAACATTAACACAATTGGAATAGAAAAAGTGGAAGAGGAACCTCTGGTTATCTTGGTTAATGGGGTTCCGACAAAGAATAAGAAAATATGGCAAGATTTAGTGGATGTTAGGAAAGTCAAAAAGGCAACAGTGTATTTGAAGAAAAATAATAAGTACTATAAGAATGTATATGTTGCAGAAGAGGAAGTAAGTGATGAAGAGGATAGCGATTTGTGTGCTGGCCAAATTGAGAAAGTAGAGGCCTCTAAAAGTGAAGAAATATATGAACATTATAGTGTTCATCCTTTGCATTCCAAGGAAGTCATGGGGAATGCTATTGAGTTGTTTCAAATGAAACAAGCCAAAGGGAGTCCCATTAGTGTTTGGGAGGAAAGTTTGGAAGCTCGGTGTTTCCCACAGCTATTTCCCACAGGTCAAGGAGGAAGATATGATGAGCGACCTCATCAAATTCCTGCGTCTGAATACCGGACTTTACGATTGTATGCAGAAGATCCTAGGTTTCGGCAATGCATTCCCTATTTGTTTCATCTCCTGTTTGAAAGCGATCTGTCTGGACTGTCATATGCAGTGAACCACATCTTAAAAAGTGGTATACAGATGCGAAACATCTCGGCAAGTGACTTTATGCATAAAGTCAATGTCCAAGACAGTATTTTGGATTCTCACTTAATTAATCTCATGGCGTGTCAGCGTGGTACTAATGAGTACTGGTACCGTCGTCATGGTGATTTAAAATGTATGCTGAGGAACTTAGGAACTCCAACATGGTTCCTCACTCTGAGCTGTGCCGAGTATGGCTGGGAAGACTTACTTGAATTTCTACGAGAGGCAAATGGAAATATTGAAAACATTGAATTCAAGACACCTGGAGAACTGTGTTCTTTGGATCCAGTGAATGTATGCAGGTACTTCAATCATAGATTTGAAGCTATGATGTCTTTCATCACAAATAAAAAGAATCCACCTCTTGGAGAGCTGTTGGATTTCTTCTGGAGAAAGGAGTACCAAGCAAGAGGTGCCCCTCATATACATATGTTGCTGTGGATCAAGGATGCACCTAAATTTGGAACAGATCCGGATGACTTAGTGATGAATTTCATCGAACAGTATTCTACGTGTGCTGTTCCAAACGCAACGGAGAAGAAAAGTCTAAGAGAACAAGTTCTACGTTTCCAAAGCCATCGTTGTGGAAAGTACTGTCGTCGTAAATTCAGAAACAAGGACAAGTTCTACACCAAATGTCGTTTCAACTTTCCACGACCGGTGATTTCTAAAGGAAGAGTGAACAGTTTGATGTCTTCGCTGCGACATAATGTGACGAGGAAATCACCCAAGAATACATACAATTTGAAAAGGAATGAAGAGTCCAAGTACATCAATGACTACAACCCAGTGATTTTGTCCATGTGGAATGCCAACATGGATATACAGTTTGTGGCTGACAACTGTATGGCTGTGGCTCGGTATGTGACATCTTACATCACCAAAAAAGAAAAGACCGAACTGAAGGATATGTGGGAGGACATTTCCCATGAAAAGAGCCTCAGCAAGAAGTTGTACAGTTTCAGTCTGAAGATGTTGTCGCATCGAGAAATCGGAGCTTACGAATGTTCTGATCGATTGTCTTCAGCAAGTCTCTATGCCAAATCCAGGAGTCTCGTTTGGGCGAGTCTTGGTCTTGCTGCAACGCGAAATCGAGTTCTAAAACCTGTCCGGGAAATTGAGTATTTGGCAGAAAAGGAACCAAACAGTACCGACATTTTGAAGACCAACATGTTGGATACATATTATCCAAATCGAAGCAGTCACCTTGACAATGTTTGTTTATATGAGGTTCTCCAAAATTATATATTCAAGAGGAACATCAAAGAAGATATTGAGAAAGGAGTGTATGCTGTAATTGGAAGTGAGGGATGCCTGGTCAAGCAAAGAAAATGCCAATTAGTAAACCATCGAAAATTGAGTGGTGAATCTCCAGAAAAAAAGGAGTTTTTCTATTTAGCACTTTTGCAACTTTTCAAGCCTTGGCGTGCAGAAGAGGAACTGCTTGGAGATTTCCTCTGTTACGAAGACTCTTTCAATGCAGCCAAGGAGTCCATAGAATGTCCTGCTTTTTCTAAATATCAAGAAATGCTAACTTTGGAAATTGAGCAGGAAGCAACGATTGCAGCCGAGATTGCCAGAGACAGTTCTCAGGACAGTCAGAGTTCTGTTTCATTGAGTCAAGATCCACTTGGAGGACCTATTATCGAAAATTAAGCTGCCACTGCTATGAATGAAGTAGAAAGAGCCATGGCACATGCTCAGGAGGATTCAGTTAACTTAGAAGACTTGGAAAAACAACTCAACGTTGAGCAGAGGAAAATATATGATGAAGTTACCAAGGAAATTGAGCACAGATTAAGTCATGAGAAGAACAAGTGCTCATGTACATCGTTGAAGCCTGTCCGACTGTACGTGAGTGGAGAAGCGGGAACTGGAAAAAGTTTCCTCATTAAAGCAATCTCTTGTTATTTGCAGGAAAGGACTGAGTCATCGCTGTCTTGTGTTGTCACCGCTCCTACTGGACTGGCAGCACATAACATTAAAGGTATTACTTTGCATCGTCTACTGATGCTGCCGGTGGAGCATGACAACAAATTACAATACAACAAGTTATCTGGAGATGCTTGCTGTGAAGTTTCAAGAGTCTTGAGGAAAATGAAACTACTTATCATTGACGAAGTAAGCATGGTTTCCAATGTCATGCTTGCCTTTGTGCATTTGAGAATGCAAGAAGTACTTAAAACTGAATATGATGTCTTATTTGGTGGGAAACACATCATTGTTTTCGGAGATCTTCTGCAGCTGACACCAGTAAAAGGTCAACCTGTGTTCAAAATACTCACGCATGAAGATACCAGGAAGTGCCTAGGGAGCATTGGCAACGTCAATATATGGTTAAACTTCAATTATGCAGAACTGCATCAAAATATGCGTCAGGCAAAGGATGAAGATTACAAGAATATTCTACAAGATATTAGAATTGGAAAAGTGACCGAGCATGGGAAAGAAGCTTTAAATGCACGATTACTGTCAAATTTATATCCCAAACAAGAGATTGTGCCTGAGAATATTTTTCAGAAAATTACTGAGAAGAAATCCGGGATATGTCTCATGCCAACTCTTGCAGAATGTGCCATCTTCAACAACAAAATGTTGAATTTAGAAAAGCAAGAGATTGTGAAACTTGAAGCTATCGACAAATTAGAGCATATGGGATCAACAATTATTTTGTCAGACAATTTGAAATCAAAATTGGATTCATTAGAGAAGACTATATCTAAGACAGCGGGTTTTGAAAAGACTTTGAATGTGTGTTTAAATTGCCGAATCATTTTGAGAAGGAATTTACATGTAGAAAGAGGTCTGGTAAATGGATCAATGGGTAATGTTGTTGATTTTGAGAAATACAAAAATAGAGATGGAATAGAATTTTTAAGAATTAAATTTGATGGCATTGAGGAAGTACAGCAAATTGGTCGTTGTTCTGCTAGGTTTTTGCTTGTTAAAGACTTATATGTTCGCCGTAAACAGTTTCCTGTTTGCTTGGCATATGCGGTGACAATCCATAAATCGCAAGGTTTAAGTGTAGACTGTGCATTGGTGAATATTGGCAGTTCTGTGTTCAAGGAGGGTATGGCATATGTGGCATTGTCACGAGTTAGAACTTTATCGGGATTGTACTTGATTGACTGTGATGTCACAAACATTTGTGCGGATCTAGATTGTGTTAAGGAATACAATAGGTTAAGAAGAGAGTATGCGCCACATTTGCCTCAATATCCTTTGTTTGAGAAACGTGTGGTAGGCCAGAAACGTAGAAATATCAGTAATAGTAGGGAGGTTGTTGCAAAAAGACTGAAAGTCAATGAACCGAAAGTTGTTAGCAGAAAGAAAGTGGATTCTGTTGAAGATGTTGTTGGTTTTCAATTTGAAAACAGTTCTGGTGTCAACTGCTATGCAAATGTAGTTGTTAATGTTCTCTTTTCACTAGAGAGTTTAAAAGAACAGATTGTGTTCAATTCAGAACAAAGTTTATGCTGCTTGTTGAATTCTGTGTTAGAGAAATGTAGCACTGATCGAACAAAAGTAGAAAGTGTGTCTGAAGTTCGTTATCTGTTAGATGAATGTTCAGGTCAAACAGACTTCTCTGAAAATAATCAGCAAGATTGTCAGGAGTTTTTAATGTATATGCTTGATGTATTGCAAGATGAGGGTGTAGATGTAGATCACCTGTTTGGGCTTTCTTATCAATGGCAGCATGACTGCGAGAACTGTATGGTATCAAGTACTACTAGTGTAGACTCAGAAAGATTTATATATTTAACTTTGCCAGACAGTAAATCAGTGTCCTTTAATAAGCTAGTAAATGCAGCGGATCACAACATGGAGTGTAGCCAATGTAAATGTGATATGATGTCAACATTATTTATACGTAGATATAGCCAGTATGTCATTTTAATGATCCAACGTTGTAGGCCTGATGGATCAAAATTGTCAACTTTAATAAAAAATTTTGTGGCTTCTCAGCTGTCAATATCAGGGAGGACTTTTGTAACTGTAGCAATTATCTATCACGATGGTCCATCAACAACATCAGGACATTATACAGCTTACTTAAAGTCTGGAAACGGCTGGTCATTCTGTAATGATTCCGTTGTAACTTTCAAAAAAAAATTGCCGTTTGACCTTAAAAATTCTTACCTGGTTTTTTTAAAACCAAAATTTTAAGTAGAGGGAATGTAAGTCTGCAATGCTGTCTAGATTAAAAATCCAACTATATAAACCTGATGCAAGTAAGTCTGCTTCATAGTAAGCAGTATCAGTGTCATAGGAAAAGGAGAACATGAGTGACAAAGAAGAGTAAGATATTAGTAGTCCAGGATTGTGAAAATAATCTCAAATATTTTATTTTTGAAAGTTGCGAAAATAGAAAATGTCGGGATTTGATTGGAAGAATTACAAGACTTGCGAATCGCGGCAACATGATTTGGCCTAGTGGAAACATGTGATATAATGAGAGAAGTTTTTTTTCTATGTAACATATTTTACGTATCGATGGAGGTTTTCTTTCAGAAAGTGGCGGGCTGAAAATATTTATAGCACAACAGAGTGGATGCTGTTTATAGGAGATCATTCGACGTCATTGAAAGTAAGTTAATTTTAAGGAGTTTTGAAATCAGATTTCTTAGGTTGTATGGGTTTTTTAAACACAGTCATTTTGATTGTGTTTTTTTTTCCCCGCTGTTACATGATGAATACCTTCAAGTCACTGATTTAAGTGAAATTTGATACATTCTGAGAACAGCAAAAATAAACCATTTAACATGTATAATTAATGTTATGCTTTTTGTCCTTATGATATACATTTAGAAATGTGAGGTACATATGGGTAAGCTGAGTTCTGTAAATATCAATTTTAATGCTTACAGTGCTGTACTTCTGGGTAGTGTTTTTTTTAAAAAAAGAAAAGAGGCCTCACCTCAAAGAAAGCTCTTGAAAGCACACATCTTATTTGCATCCTAAAACAATCATTTAAAATGTTAGACACAATTTTATGATGGCTTTACATCTTTTTTGCGCTGCTATTGCATCATTATTGTGAGACATTAGCAGTGCAAAAAAAACACCATGTTCCAAAATAGGCCTCAGTTCATCAACATCAAGATACAGTTTCTTTAAAATATATATCTTTAGGATTGTGTAGGGCACGTAGAGAAGCAGAGACTTCTGTAAATGTCAAAGTTGTTGAAAAACTGTTTGTTTTTGAACTTTTTCCCTTGTCTTTTCTAATTTTTAAATACATGTTTTAATATTTTTGGAAATGTTTGTTCTCTGTTTTACAGATTGAAAGTATGAAAAAATATTTTAAAAAGGTAACAAGAATTATAAGGTAAATGTTTTCTACTCTTTTTACCCGCAATGCACTGCTGATGATGTCACTGACACTATCTCTCATTTACTCTCTATAGCTGTCTTTCTTTTTACATTATTCTCTGTTTACTTCCCTTATACTAACTCTTCTTTTTTTAAAAAAAATATTTTTTTTGGTTCGCTTCCAGTTCGCGAACCGGTCAGCGAACTTGAAGCGAACCAAAAGAAATAGAGCTTGCCAGAGTGATAAACATTCTAGCAATTTTGTTTGAAAGGGGAGGTAGTTCTGAAAAGAACTGTTTTTTTTTGTTTTTGTTGTTTTATTTTTATTTATTTTTTTCTGAACATTTTTTGATTTTTTTGTATTTTTAGAACTGTTTTATGTTTTTTTTGTGTTTTTTATGGAGGGGAAACAACAAAAAACAGGCATTGAAAACGGCTCAACAGGAGCAAAAAAAAAATTACTTCTTGGGTGCATTAGGGCATTTATGGTTATTGAACGCCATATTAATCAGGTTGACGCTCATGTTGCCATACGACAGCATAGCACCACAGTATATACAAGTAAAC
This sequence comes from Lissotriton vulgaris, assembly GCF_964263255.1. Taxonomy (NCBI): domain Eukaryota; kingdom Metazoa; phylum Chordata; class Amphibia; order Caudata; family Salamandridae; genus Lissotriton; species Lissotriton vulgaris. The sequence goes on along the minus strand of NW_028247705.1, from coordinate 22,546 downwards.
CTCATATGTTGGAAATTTGGTTGGATGTTTGGCACAGTTTCCTGTGCCTCTCTTCCTGTCAAAGACATTGTAGAGGTAGATCTGGCCACAGGAGTTGTCGGGGGATTGTCTTCTAGGTCCCTTAACTCAGCCCGGCTGTAGTTTAAGGGATGCCACCTGCTCATATGTCGATGCATCGTATAGTTGCCCATACTGTATTTCTTCTCTGTGCCTCTAGACAATCTGTAATCACAGATGAGGCAGGTGGCATATTTAGCATTCACCTTCTTTGATCCAGGAGGGATGGAGAAAAACTGCCAGATGAAACTTGTTTTTCTCTTTGAAACACGGGGCAACTCTTGGATAAATTGTGGTTGCTCTCTATCTTCTTCTTCTTCTTCCTCCTCTTCCTCCTCTCTGTTAGAGATAAATTGACTAGGTGGTCCTCTCTTCTTATGAGGAGGTTGAGGTGGTGGTGGGGGTCCACCAGCTGCAGCAAGTACAGAAGCCATTGCTCAATTGTAGGTAAATGGTCTTTCTCTCACCAAGATGAAAGTCAGAGTGAGGAAATAAGGAGGGGTTTACATGATTTGGGAAAAGCAAAAGTTCTGAACCAATGAAAAGTGTTATTTTTAGGTCACATGACCTAGTCATACATCATTTGGAAACCAAAAGTGAAATGAACCAATGAAAAGTTTGATAAACAAGTCACATGACCTGTTCCGCTTACGTTACGCGGCGCGCGCCGCGTCCCGGATCGCTTCCGGTTCGCGGTCCGGAGCACTTCCGGGAGCGCTAACGCGCCGCGTCATTAGACGCATTACGCGACAACGTGATACGTCGCGCTTCCGCGACGCGTCACAGTTCCGCTAACGTAACGTTGACCGGTTCGCGGACTAGATCGCGGCATCAAGATGAGCTAACGGAAAGCTTCCCGGTTCGCGAACCGAAAGCGAAGAAAAAAAATATTTAAAAAAAAATTATCAATAAACATCTAAATATATTTTGGGATTTAAAGAAGAATACATTTTACAGCTACAGATGTTAGCTTTTAAAAAACCAATGAAATTCACAGAAAAAACCATAGGTTATAGACCATATATAGTTAGGAATTTGCATTTACAAAACCTTGAAAATTCACTGAAAAAACCATAGGTTATAGACCATATATAGTTAGGGATTTGCATTTACAAAACCTTATTTTACTCGCATAAAACCATTGAAATTCCATATATAGTTAGTTGCGCTAACTATATATCGCGCACCCGCAATCCACTGCTGATGATGTCACATATTACATCATTCATGACATGGTCAGTGACATCACTGATGACATCACTAATGACATCACTGATGACATCACTGATGACATCTCATTTGACATTACGGATCACATCACTGATGATATCATACATGTGATAATACGATGAACCTCTTCAGACTCTAATATAACCTTAGATACAATCAGTGTAAACAGACACTCACAGACTGCCACTCATCCATGCAGTTACTCACACACCCAGTCAGTCATGCAAAGAATCAATCACACCTCCATTTCCTCAACTATACAGTTATACAAACTTTACTTATTCAAACATATACTAACACATATTTACTCTCTTATACAATCCCTGATACAAGTTCACAATGATCCATCCAGCCACTCACACATTCACTGGCTCTTATGCACAGTTATTTATATATGTCAACTCTCACTTGTACTGTGTTTTACATATGTACTTACTTTGACATGTAGCACTGAGATATCCATTCACTCACCAATACACTCATGCACACAGTCAACCGCCCATACAGCTGTTTCCACATGCACTTTTGAACCCATACATCTAGTGAATCCACTGCTCACACATCTATGCACAGAGTCATACACCTCCCAGCCACCCACACACACACTCAGTCTCCCATACAAATACTTGGGCAACCAATCAATAACCCATATAGTTACTCATATAGCTACTTATCAACACATGCAACAGTTTACAGAACAACAGACATAAGGATGCACAAATTAAGACAGTTTAGTCACTAACCCATGCACTCAGTGAGACACATTTAATCACTCACTCATACAGTCAGTCATGCACCTCCTAAATCCTTCATCCAGACACTTATACATCCACTCATTCTTCAATATGTAAGACATATTTACACTTTACAGAAACATACAGTCACTGGATGTTGTCATCAGTGATGTCATCAGTGATGTCACTGACCATGTCATGAATGATGTAATATGTGACATCATCAGCAGTGGATTGCGGGTGCGCGATATATAGTTAGCGCAACTAACTATATATGGAATTTCAATGGTTTTATGCGAGTAAAATAAGGTTTTGTAAATGCAAATCACTAACTATATATGGTCTATAACCTATGGTTTTTTCAGTGAATATATATATTCACAGAAAAAACCATAGGTTATAGACCATATATAGTTAGGAATTTGCATTTACAAAACCTTGAAAATTCACTGAAAAAACCATAGGTTATAGACCATATATAGTTAGGGATTTGCATTTACAAAACCTTATTTTACTCGCATAAAACCATTGAAATTCCATATATAGTTAGTTGCGCTAACTATATATCGCGCACCCGCAATCCACTGCTGATGATGTCACATATTACATCATTCATGACATGGTCAGTGACATCACTGATGACATCACTGATGACATCTCAAATGACATCACTGTCTCAAATGACATCACTGATGACATCACTGATGACATCTCATTTGACATTACTGATCACATCACTGATGATATCATTCATGTGATAATACGATGAACCTCTTCAGACTCTAATATAACCTTAGATACAATCAGTGTAAACAGACACTCACAGACTGTCACTCATCCATGCAGTTACTCACACACCTAGTCAGTCATGCAAAGAATCAATCACACCTCCATTTCCTCAACTATACAGTTATACAAACTTTACTTATTCAAACATATACTAACACATATTTACTTTCTTATACAATCCCTGATACAAGTTCACAATGATCCATACAGCCACTCACACATTCACTGGCTCTTATGCACAGTTATTTATATATGTCAACTCTCACATGTACTGTGTTTTACATATGTACTTACTTTGACATGTAGCACTGAGATATCCATTCACTCACCAATACACTCATGCACACAGTCAACCGCCCATACAGCTGTTTCCACATGCACTTTTGAAACCATACATCTAGTGAATCAACTGCTCACACATCTATGGACAGAGTCATACACCTCCCAGCCACCCACACACACACTCAGTCTCCCATACAAATACCTGGGCTACCAATCAATAACCCATATAGTTACTCATATAGCTACTTATCAACACATGCAGCAGTTTACAGAACAACAGACATAATAATGCACAAATTAAGACAGTTTAGTCACTAACCCATGCACTCAGTGAGACATATTTAATCACTCACTCATACAGTCAGTCATGCACCTACTAAATCCTTCATCCAGACACTTATACATCCACTCATTCTTCAATATGTAAGACATATTTACACTTTACAGAAACATACAGTCACTGGATGTTGTCATCAGTGATGTCATCAGTGATGTCACTGACCATGTCATGAATGATGTAATATGTGACATCATCAGCAGTGGATTGCGGGTGCGCGATATATAGTTAGCGCAACTAACTATATATGGAATTTCAATGGTTTTATGCGAGTAAAATAAGGTTTTGTAAATGCAAATCCCTAACTATATATGGTCTATAACCTATGGTTTTTTCAGTGAATATATATATATATATATATATATATATATATATATATCTCCATCCTACATCCTACTGCCGGTCGCCAGTAGGTAGTTATGGTTAGGATTTTTTTTCAATGTTAAATCTCACAATTCTATTGTGAATAACTTTGGCGTCGGTTGACGAATCGGCCTGAACATTTCCTCAAATTTGCCCCACGGAGCTCCGGTCCTTCCCTGAGAGTTTGGGGGGGATTAGTCAAGCGGGGGCCGAGATAAAAGGGTGGTCCCAAAACTTGTTTTCCCCATGTTAATTTCCATAGGGCGGTCGAACTCACTTTTAGCGCGAACGGCTGAATGGATTTGCACCAAACTTGGCAAAATTGTAGGGACTGGTAGCCCGATGTGCCTTTGCTATGTCTCAAGATATGTGCTCCAGTGGTTTTTACAAAAATTAACTTTAAAAAAAATATATTGGGCTACATTGGGCTATATATATGTTAGAACCCAAATGTAACCCAAATGTAGCCCAATGTAGCCCAAAGATGGCCACCAGAGACAAAAAAAACAAATGTAGCCTAAATATCAGCCAGATGTAGCCCAAATATAGCCCAATGACAGAATGTCCCAGAGTGTTCTAAAGAACAACTAGAGCGCTAACAGTCTTACTTACGACAAAAGTATGGCACACCTGAAGTCATCTTGATTGGAATAAAGTGTTAACACTTAAAACATTTAATTTGCAAAGGAACAAAATGAGGGGGTTCATTTTGCCATAGAAATTATGATTTGTGCTGAACAAAGAAAAATTAGGGCACATTTTGAGTGACTTCTCAAATCCTCTTATATTTCATTAAAAAAATTCTGATATGCAGTCTCCCAAGATGGCCACCAGAGACAAAAGAGCCCAAATGTTGCCCAAATATCAGCCAGATGTAGCCCAACTATAGCCCAATGACAGAATGGCCCAGAGTGTTCTAAAGAACAACTAGAACGCTAACAGTCTTACTTATGACAAAAGTATGGCACACCTGAAGTCATCTTGATTGGAATAAAGTGGTAACACTTAATACATTCAATTTGAAAAGGAACAAAATGAGGGGTTTCATTTTGCCATAGAAATTTTATTTATATATATATATATATATATATATATATATATATATATATACATATATATATATATATATACATATTATATATATATATATATATACATATTATATATATATATATATATATATGTAGCAATCCCCGCTACCTCTCCCCCGGAGCCCAGTCCTGGATACCGCAGCGCAGGAAGAAGAGAGGAGACCTCAGGTGCAGGTGAGCAATACATTTTATTTCCTCGAGGAGACGGCACACCTCAGCATGTATATATATATATATATATATATATATATATATATATATATATATATTCACTGAAAAAACCATAGGTTATAGACCATATATAGTTAGGAATTTGCATTTACAAAACCTTGAAAATTCACTGAAAAAACCATAGGTTATAGACCATATATAGTTAGGGATTAGCATTTACAAAACCTTATTTTACTCGCACAAAACCATTGAAATTCCATATATAGTTAGTTGCACTAACTATATATCGCGCACCCGCAATCCACTGCTAATGATGTCACATATTACATTATTCATGACATGGTCAGTGACATTACTGATGACATCACTGATGACATCTCAAATGACATCACTGATGACATCACTGATGACAACACCCAGTGACTGTATGTTTCTGTAAAGTTAAAATATGTCTTACATATTGAAGAATGAGTGGATGTATAAGTGTCTGGATGAAGGATTTAGTAGGTGCATGACTGACTGTATGAGAGAATGATTAAATGTGTCTCACTGAGTGCATGGGTTAGTGACTAAACTGTCTTAATTTGGCAATCATTATATATGTTGTTCTGTAAACTGCTGCATGTTTAAATCAGTAGCTATATGAGTAACTATATGGGTTATTGAATGGTTGCCCAAGTATTTGTATGGGAGACTGAGTATGTGTGTGGGTGGCTGGGAGGTGTATGACTCTGTGCATAGATGTGTGAGCAGTTGATTCACTAAATGTATGGGTTCAAAAGTGCATGTGGAAAGAGCTGTATGGACAGTTGACTGTGCGCATGAGTGTATTGGTGAGTGAATGGATATCTCAGTGCTACATGTCAAAGTAAGTACATATGTAAAACACAGTCCATGTGAGAGTTGACATATATAAATAACTGAACATAAGAGCCAGTGAATGTGAGAGTGGCTGTATGGATCATTGTGAACTTGTATCAGGGATTGTATAAGAGAGTAAATATGCGTTAGTATATGTTTGAATAAGTAAGGTGTGTATAACTGTATAGTTGAGGAAATGGAGGTGTGATTGATTTTTTGCATGACTGACTAGGTGTGTGAGTAACTCCATGGATAAGTGACAGTCTGTGAGTGTCTGTTTATACTGATTGTATCTAAGGTTATATTAGAGTCTGAAGATGTTCATTGTATTATCACATAAATGATATCATCAGTGATGTGATCAGTAATGTCAAATGAGATGTCAGTGATGTCATCAGTGATGTCATTTGAGATGTCATCAGTGATGTGTGAGGTGGAGGATGAGGATATCGTCAACTTAAGAGATACACAAATGGTGACACATATGGAAGTACAGCAGAGAGGGGGTGCCACGAACTTTAAATCCACTTCTACTTTCATGCCAGTAATGGGAACGGATGCGATAGACACTTTTTCTGAAGCTGTGATTCAGGATTTAAGATCTCTCAGAAGTAAGCACAAATCTGAATATGGCAGGTTCAACTTCACCAATAAACAACAAGCAGCATTAAAAAAGCTATGTGATGATTCGTCCTTGGTGTGTAAACCCTCGGATAAAGGGGGAAACATAGTATTGTTGACTAAAATGCAATATGAGCAAGAAGCATTGCGACAGCTCAATGATCCAAACACATATATGAGGGTCAACGAATCAACATATAACAACTGCATAAAAGACTACCACGATATGATACTGAAGTGGTATAACAATAACATGTTAAATGGTGATGAACATTTGTTTCTGAGATGCTTAAACCCAGTGACCCTGACCTTTTACTATCTACCCAAGATACACAAGGATCCGGTGAATCCCCCTGGGAGGCCCATTGTAGCTTCCCAGGGCAGCTTAACAGAACATCTATCAATATATGTTGACTCTTTTCTTTCTCCGCATGTGGTCAATCTCAAATCATATCTAAAGGATACGAAACACTTTTTGAACTGTATTGATCAAATGAATTGGACTGGGGGGTATACTATGATGGTCATTGACATTGCTAGTCTGTACACATGTATTGAACATGATGAAGGACTTCTAGCTATTTCCTGGTTTTTGGAGAGCAGACCAGTGAAATACTATGAACATAATAAAATGTTGATGGAATTTCTAAGATTCTGCCTCAACCACAACATTTTCCTTTTTGGCAAAAACCTCTATAAACAGCTAACAGGTGTAGCAATGGGCACTTGTTCAGCCCCTAGCTTCGCGAATTTATTCGTGGGGCATTGGGAAGAGCGGGTGGCCTGGTCTCAAGCCAACAAGAAATGGAATGACCTTGTGAAATGTTGGTACCGCTACATAGGCGACCTGTTTATCATCATTGAAGGGTCAGTGGAATTAGCTGAAGAATATCTAGAGGTACTCAACAACAATAACAACAATTTGAGATTTACAGGAGAAATCAGCCAAAAGGAAGTTAATTATTTGGATTTGACTGTTTTTGTTGAAGATGGTAGTCTCCACACCAAGCTCTTTCGCAAGGCTACCGCTGGCAATTCTACGCTGTATGCCACCAGCGGACATCCCAAGAGCCTGGTTAATAGTATACCGTATGGGGAACTATTGAGGATAAAGAGGAACAACACGAAAGATAATGAGTTCAGAAAAGCGGCTAGCAACTGCATACAAAGGTTTAGAGCAAGGGGGTACAAGGCAGGGGTACTCAGACAAGCCTTAAGCAAGGTTGAGACTCTAGAGAGGAGTAAGTTGCTAGAAGAAAAAACGCATGACAATAATGATGATACTGGACAATTTCGGCTTATAACTACGTACTCTAGAAATTCCAATGATATCAAACGCATCTTGCGTAAACATTGGAATATCTTGATGACGGATAGTGTTATAAAACAAGATCTGCCCTCCTATCCACTAGTAACTTTCAGGAAAGCCAGAGCATTAAAAGACTATTTGGTTCATAATCACCATGAGGAACTGAAGTCCAAACCTAAAATAGAACCCATGAAGGGTTTTTTTCCCTGTGGACACTGCAAGGCGTGTAAGGGGAGCAAGCGCACCACTCAATACAGCATACCAGGTGTTAAAGAACCTAAGAGAATACAAAAGTTCCTCACTTGTACCACGCCTTACGTTGTGTACTGTCTGACATGTCCTTGTGGCAGAAGGTATGTGGGCAGCACAACCAATCCGGTGAAGCTAAGAATTTTAGAACACCAGAGAGCTATCCAGAATGCAGATGTGAGCTACCCAGTTGCCAGACACTTTGACAAAGAGCATGCACGCAACAGGGAATTACTAACCTTCTTCTGCTTGTATTCTGTCCCGGTTAGTGCCAGGGGCGGAGATAGACTCTTGAAGTTGAGGCGATTAGAATCGCGGTACATTATAGATTTGTTAAGTAAAATGCCTACTGGACTAAACATGCATGAGGACTTAGCTGTTCATTTAGTATGATTACCGTAATTTTGAATTGTTTGATAAGAATGGATTGACTGCATCATTGCTTTTTCTGTTGGTTTCTTTCCAATTTGTCCATAATGATGATGAACTGATTTACAGTAAGAGTTATAACGTTAATTGGGGGTTGTATCACGTTGCAGACATAATGAATGGTTTATGCCCATCCAGGGCGTGATAAAGTGACGACACATGGAGATCGATTGCATTGTGTAGAGATCTTAGCCATGTTGGGCTTCTTGCACAGAATATTGATTTATGTATATTATAAGTCGACATATTTGTTTAACACAATGCTTTCATATATGTACACACAACCCATTCAAAGATGGCGGATGCCGATTTATTTTTGAGTCCTATCTTTATGTTTATTATTTACGTAACGTGAAGGTTTAAATGAATGATGGTTGAAACTTCTCACTGTCTCATAACTGAGGAAGGCCGAGTGCCGAAAGCGCGTTTTTGTGAGATTAAAACTTCTGTGAAAACCTATCTTTGGAGTGCTGCTTCCTGTTTCCCGAGCATTGCGGGGAGGGACTGTTGGAGCGGATATTGTTGTCGGGTGCACCCCCGACTGGCAGGCACCCGCCTTGGAGTGCAACAGGCTGGTGCGAGTGGAGCCTTCATATATATATATATATATATATATATATATATATATATATATATATATATATATATATATATATATATATATATATATATATATATATATATATATATTCACTGAAAAAACCAAAGGTTCTAGACCATATATAGTTAGGGATTAGCATTTACAAAACCTTATTTTATTTGCACAAAACCATTGAAATTCCATATATAGTTAGTTGCACTAACTATATATCGCGGACCCGCAATCCACTGCTAATGATGTCACATATTACATCATTCATGACATGGTCAGTGACATCACTGATGACATCACTGATGACATCTCAAATGACATCACTGATGACATCACTGATAACATCACTGATGACAACACCCAGTGACTGTATGTTTCTGTAAAGTTAAAATATGTCTTACATATTGAAGAATGAGTGGATGTATAAGTGTCTGGATAAAGGATTTAGTAGGTGCATGACTGACTGTATGAGAGAATGATTAAATGTGTCTCACTGAGTGCATGGGTTAGTGATTAAAGTGTCTTAATTTGGCAATCATTATTTATGTTGTTCTGTAAACTGCTGCATGTTTAAATCAGTAGCTATATCAGTAACTATATGGGTTATTGAATGGTTGCCCAAGTATTTGTATGGGAGACTGAGTATGTGTGTGGGTGGCTGGGAGGTGTATAACTCTGTGCATAGATGTGTGAGCAGTTGATTCCCTAGGTGTATGGGTTCAAAAGTGCATGTAGAAACAGCTGTGTGGACAGTTGACTGTGTGCATGAGTATATTGGTGAGTGAATGGATATCTCAGTGCTACATGTCAAAGTAAGTACATATGTAAAACACACTCCACGTGAGAGTTGACATATATAAAAAACTGAACATAAGAGCCAGTGAATGTGAGAGTGGCTGTATGAATCATTGTGAACTTGTATCAAGGATTTTATAAGAGAGTAAATATGTGTTAGTATATGTTTGAATAAGTAAGGTGTGTATAACTGTATAGTTGAGGAAATGGAGATGTGATTGATTCTTTGCATGACTGACTAGGTGTGTGAGTAACTCCATGGATGTGTGACAGTCTGTGAGTGCCTGTTTACACTGAGTGTATCTAAGGTTATATTAGAGTCTGAAGATGTATTATCACATAAATGATATCATCAGTGATGTAATCAGTAATGTCAAATGAGATGTCAGTGATGTCATCAGTGATGTCATTTGAGATGTCATCAGTGATGTCATCAGTGATGTCATTTGAGATGTCATCAGTGATGTCACTGACCATGTCATGAATGATGTAATATGTGACATCATTAGCAGTGGATTGCGGGTCCGCGATATATAGTTAGTGCAACTAACTATATATGGAATTTCAATGGTTTTGTGCAAATAAAATAAGGTTTTGTAAATGCTAATCCCTAACTATATTTGGTCTATAACCTATGGTTTTTTCAGTGAATTTTCAAGGTTTTGTAAATGCAAATTCCTAACTATATATGGTCTATAACCTATGGTTTTTTCTGTGAATTTCATTGGTTTTTTAAAAGCTAATATCTATAGCTGTAAAATATATTCTTTATTAAGTGACGTATCACGTAGCCCGTGAGACGCCTCATGATGCATCGCATAACCGTGACGTATCGTCTCTGCAGCGCAAACCAAACCCAAAACGTAAGCGCGCCAGAACACGCTTAAAGATATATATATATTTTTTTAACCTTAATTAGACAAAATCCACACGTGCACATATCACAAACGTTCAAAAAACACAATATGTCGGACTCCCATTACGCTGCCCGGTTAGCTGCCCGGTTAGCTGCCCGGTTAGCTGCCCGGTTCGCGTACCAAGACGCGTCTCTACGGCGAAAAAATTGGATTTTTTTTTTTTGGCCCCGCGTGGCTTTATAATATCCCCCTCATCAATCCTAGGGGGTCAGAAGGGGTCTACCATGCCCTCTTTCCTTCAATTCCCCCTTTGTTTTGGCCTCCTCTTGTCTCTCGATCCTACCGAGAGACAAGATGGCGGCCGCTCCGGACTGTTTACAATGTTGACAGCCAATCAGCTACTCCTCAGACTCCCGTTACACTGCCGGTTAGCTTCCTGGTTAGCTGCCCGGTTAGCTGCCCGGTTCGCGTACCAAGACGCGTCTCTACGGCGAAAAAATCGGATTTTTATTTTTATTTTTTTTTGGGCCCGTGTGGCTCTATAATATCCCCCTCATCAATCCTAGGGGGTCAGAAGGGGTCTACCTTGCCCCCTTTCCTTCATTTCCCCCTTTGTTTTGGCCTCCTCTTGTCTCTCGATCCTACCGAGAGACAAGATGGCGGCCGCTCCGGACTGTTTAGAATGTTGACAGACACCGGAGAGCCAATCAGCTTCGCATCGCAAAGTTCCGTTACGGGAAAAGTACGCGAACCGGAGCGCTGTTACAGATATATATCTTGTTTTAAACGTTAATTTCTCAAAATCCACTGACGCACATATATTGAGACCTAGCAAAGGCACATCGGGCTAACAGTCCCTACAATTTTGCCAAGTTTCGTGCAAATCCATTCAGCCGTTCGAGCTAAAAGTGAGGCCAACCGCCCTATGGAAAAATGAATGGGAAAAATGCGTTTTGGGACCCCCCTTTTTTCTCGGCCCCCCCTTGATGACCCCCCCCCAAATTTTCAGGGGCTGCTCAGAAACAAAATGTGCCATTTTCCTGAAAATTTCAGCCAATTCCGTCCACAAACGCCAAAGTTATTAGACATAGAATTTTCAAAAGTTCCATAGAGAAAAAATCCTAACTATATATACCTACTGGCTATCGCCAGTAGGTAATATATATATATATATATATACATATATATATATATATATATATATATATATATATATATATATATATATATATATATATATATATATATATATATATATATATATATATATATTCACTGAAAAAAACATAGGTTTCGCACCAATTATAGTTAGGAATTAGCATTTAAAAAACCTATTAAATTCACTGAAAAAAACCATAGGTTTCACACCAGTTATAGTTGGGTGGAAATTTTACTCGCATAAAACCATTGAAATTCCCACGTTATAGTTAGTTGGACTCACTATAACTTGCGCGTGCAATGCACTGCTGATGACGTCACATATTACATCACTCATGACATGGTCAGTGACATCACTCATGACATCACTAATGACATCTCAAATGACATCACTGATGACATCATCCAGTGAATGTGTATCTTTCTGAAAAATAAATATTTTTTATATATGTATATCTAAAGGTTGATGGAAGAATAAATGGGTAAATAAATGTCTAAATGGATGTTTTTTTGTGTAAAATTGATTGGTTAACTGACATATTAAATGTATCTTAGTGAATACATATATTAGCGAGTAATGTTTAAATATTTAAATATCTGTATCTGTGTCTCACTTTGTGTATACGTGACTGCATGGGTTGGTGAGTAGCTACATGAGTGTGTATATGAGTTATTAGTTGTTTTTTTGAGTATCAGTATCAGTGTCTGTATGGTTCGGTGGGGGATATTACTTAGAGGACAGATGCATGAATGAGTGGCTCACTATTTGTATGTATTTTGAAGACAGCATGTGTGCAAGACTGTATGGGTGGATGATTGTGTGTATGGGTGGGTTAGCGAGTATGTGTTTTTATAATTGATTGTTTAACCCCTTTAGTGCTAGGGCATTTTTTGTATTCTCATATAATTTCCATTGAAATCAATGGAAAGTCCATGACGAGTTACCCTTGTCATTAGCATCCAAGAGGTTAAGAGGGTAAATATGTTTCCGTTTCTGTAGAGGTATGTGTAGTGGTGTGTATATAGCAGTATAATCAAGTAAATGATTTTTTGATAGTTTATTTGCAAGTGTGAATTTGTGTGTGAGTAACTATATGGATGAGTATTAGTGTGTAACAGGATGTATAGGTGTATGAGTACATATGATGAGTAAGTACATGCATGAGTGACTATATAGAACTGTTGGTGAATGAGTGGATGTGTATGTAGATGTTGGAATTACCTAATAAGTTGTTGTAATTGGTATTGGTTTCTCCTTTTTAAAGAAAATGTTAGTTTCTATTTTTGAATGTGTGTGTCAAATGTTATTTTATGCTGATAGGAGGTCTGCCACTTTGTCACAAGGATGTTGTCATCAGTGATGTCATTTGAGATGTCATCAGTGATGTCATGAGTGATGTCACTGACCATATCATGAGTGATGTAATATGTGACGTCATCAGCAGTGCATTGCACGCGCAAGTTATAGTGCGTCCAACTAACTATAACGTGGGAATTTCAATGATTTTATGCGTGTAAAATTTCCACCTAACTATAACTGGTGTGAAACCTATGTTTTTTTTAGTGAACATATATATATATATATATATATATATATATATATATATATATATATATATATATATATATATATATATATATTCACTGAAAAAAACATAGGTTTCAGGCCTTATATAGTTAGGAATTAGCATTTAAAAAATCATTGAAATTGCTCCTATATAGTTAGTTGTACTAACTATATTTCACGCACCCGCAATCCACTGATGATGTCACATATTACATCATTCATGACATGGTGAGTGACATCACTGATGACATCACTGATGACATCATCGAGTGACTGTATGTTTCTGTAAAGTTTAAATATGTTTTACATATTGAAGAATGAGTGGATGTATAAGTGTCTGGATGAAGGATTTAGTAGGTGCGTGACTGACTGTATGAGTGAGTGATTAATTTTGTCTTACTGAATGCATGGATTAGTGACTAAACTCTCTGAATGTGTGCATCAGTATGTCTGTTGTTGTGTAAGCTGCTGCATGTGTTGATCAGTAGCTATATGAGTGGCTATATGGGTTATTGATTGGTTGCCCAAGTATTTGTGTGGGAGACTGAGTGTGTGTGTGTGTGTGTGGGTGGCTGGGAGGTGTGTGACTGTGTGCATAGATGTGTGAGCAGTTGATTCACTAGGTGTATGGGTTCAAGAGTGCATGTGGAAACAGGTATATGGGCGGTTGACTGTGTGCATGTGTGTGTTAGTGAGGGAATGGATATCGCAGTGCTACATGTCCAAGTAAGTACATATGTAAAACACAGTGCATGTGAGAGTTGGCATATATAAATGACTATGCATGAGAGCCAGTGATTGTGTGAGTGGCTGTATGGATCATTGTGCACTTGTATCAGTGATTGTATAAGAGAGTAAGCATGTGTTAGTATATGTTTGAATAAGTAAGGTGTTGTGTGTATAACTGTATAGTTGAGGAAATGGAGGTGTGATTGATTCTTTGCATGACTGACTAGGTGTGTGAGTAACTCCATGGATGAGTGGCAGTGTGTTAGTGTCTGTATAGGGGTATGAGTGCATATGTTAGTGTTGTATTGATGAGTGACTATGTATGAGTGATTCTATGGGTGAATAAGTGGATGTGTGTGTAAACCTAGCAATCAGTGCGTATGTAGTAACTGGTATTGGTGTGTCAATGGTTTCAAGAATGGTAGTCTGGATTTAACACTGGGTGTATCAAAGGTTATATTAGAGTGTAAGGAGGTGCATCATATTATCACATGAATTATCTCATCAGTGAAGTCATCAGTGATGTTACTGACCATGTCATGAATGATGTAATATGTGACATCATCAGCAGTGGATTGCGGGTGCGCGAAATATAGTTAGTACAACTAACTATATAGGAGCAATTTCAATGTTTTTTTAAATGCTAATTCCTATCTATATAAGGCCTGAAACCTATGGTTTTTTCAGTTAATTTTAAAGGTTTTTTTATATGCTAATTCCTAACAATTAAGGCCTGAAACCTATGGTTTTATCAGTGATTTTGCAAGGTTTTTAAATGCTAATTCCTAACTATATAAGGCCTGAACCCTATGGTTTTTTCAGTGAATTTGCAAGGTTTTTTAAATGCTAATTCTATTAGCGGATAACGTTTAAATATGTTAATATCCTTGTGGGACCACCTGAGCAGCCCTAGGGGGTCAGGGTGTTTCTACCTTGCCCCCTTTTTGCATTCTACAAGTTTGTTTTTCTGCTTCTTTTCTGTCTTGGTCTACCTAGCACAAGATGAATGCCAACACTTCCTGGTTAGAAGTGTTGACAGCCAATGAGCATGCTGCTTTCCTGTGAAAGGCATGCTGATTAGCTGCCACTGTTTGTCAACACTCCAGACCAGGAAGTGTTGGCAGCCATCTTGTGCCTCAGTAGAACCAAGGCACAAGAAAGCAGTGAAACAAAGGTGCACAACACGCAAAGGGGGCAGGGTAGAAGCACCCTGAACCCCAAGGCCTGCTCAGGGGGTCCCACAAGGCCCCCCCAGCCCCACCCCAAACATTTTTTTCAGAAAATCCCGGGGGTACGTGCACCGTACAGTAAGCTTACAGTAAGCTTACTGTACTCTGTACGGTGCGCGTACCCCCACGATTTTCTGGAAAACATTTTTTTGGGGCGGCCTAGGGGGGCCTTGTGGGACCCCCTGAGCAGGCCTAGGGGGTCAGGGTGCTTCTACCCTGCCCTCTTTTTGAGTTCTACACATTTGTTTTTCTGCTTTCCTGTGCCTCAGTCTACCGAGGCACAAGATGGCTGCAAACAATTTCTGTTTTGGAGTGTTGACAGACAGTGGCAGCCAATCAGCATGCAGCTCATACTCGGGAAGGGACAGAGTACAGTAAGCTTACGTGCACTCACGGTGTCCCACATATAGATATATAATTTGGGAAAATTAAATTCTCAACAACTACTGGAGCGATTTTCACCAAATATAAAAAAGGCACAACTGCATACCAGTCCCTACCATTTTGCCAAGTTTGGTGTAATTCTATTCAGCCGTTCGGGCTGTAGCCGTGTCTAAAGGTCCTATGGAAAATTGCATTGGGCTACATTTCACATTCAATTTTTTCAAAAAGTACTGGAGGGATTTACACCAAACATACAAAAGGCACTGCTGCATACCAGTCCCTACCATTTTGCCAAATCTGGTGTAATTCCGTACAAGCTGTAGCCTTGTCAGAATGTCCCTATGGAAATTAACATGGGGAAAACACGTTTTGGGATCCCCTTTTTTCTCGGCCCCCGCTTGACGAATCCCCCCAAAACTTTCAGGGAAGGAGCGAAGCGCAGCGAGGCACATTTAAGGAAAATTACAGGCAGATCCCTCAATCGGCGCCAAAGTTATTCCCAATAGAATGTTCGGAATTTCCTATGGTAACTAGGTCCTAACTATATATACCTACTGGCGACCGCCAGTAGGTAATAAATATATATATATATATATATATATATATATATATATATATATATATATATATATATATATATATATATATATATATACATATATATATATTACCTACTGGCGGTCGCCAGTAGGTAGTTATAGTTAGGATTTTTTTCAATGTTAAATCTCAACATTCTATTTGGAATAACTTTGGCGCCGGTTGACGAATCTGCCTCAAAATTTCCCAAAAATGGCCTCGCGGCGTTCCGGTCCTTCCCTGAAAGTTTGGGGGGAATTCGTCAAGCGGGGGCTGAGATAAAAGGGGGTCCCAAAACGCGTTTTCCCCATGTTAATTTCCATAGGGCGGTCGATTTCACTTTTAGCCCGAACGGCTGAATGGATTTCCACCAAACTTGGCAAAATTGTAGGGACTGGTAGCCCGATGTGCCTTTGCTATGTCTCAAGATATGTCCTCCAGTGGATTTTGAGTAATTAAGGTTCAAAAAAATATATATATCTATAGCCGCGCTCCGGTACGCGCACCGGTACGCGCACCGGGCGCTTACCGCGACTTGCGTGCAGAAAGCTGATTGGTTCTGGGGTGTCTGTAAACATTCTAAACAGTCCGGAGCGGCCGCCATCTTGTGTCTCGGTAGGATCGAGACACGAGAAGTGGCCAAAACAAAGAGGGAAATGACCATGAGGGGGCAGAGTAGACCCCCCTTGACCCCCTAGGTTTGATGTGGGGGCCATAAAAGGGCCCCGCGGGGCAAAAAAAATAATAATTTTTTTTTTGATTTTCGCGGGGTGAGCGCCCGGTACGCGCACCGGTACGCGCACCGGTGCGCGTACCGGGGAGCTTACCATGGGGAAAAAGAATGACAGTTTTAAAAGTAGCTGTTTAAAAAAAAAAAATGTTTTGTTGTTTTTTTATACATACACATACATATATATAAATGCATATGCATATATGTGTATATGTGTGCGTGTAGAGAGAGGTAGAGAGGTAGAGGTGTAGAGGTAGAGAGGTAGCGGTAGAGAGGTAGAGATTAGTAGAGAGAGAAGAAGAGAGAGGTAGAGAGCAGTAGAGAGAGTAGCAGAGAGTGAGTAGTAGAGAGTAGTACAGTGAATAGTAGAGTGAGTAGTAGAGAGTAGTAGAGAGTGAGTAGTAGAGAGTGAGTAGTAGAGAGTAAGTAGTAGAGTGAGTAGTAGAGAGCAGTAGAAAGTGAGTAGTAGAGAGTAGTAAAGAGTGAGTAGTAGAGAGTGAGTAGTAGAGAGTGAGTAGTAGAGAGTAGTAGAGAATGAGTAGCAGAGAGAATAGTAGTGAGTAGTAGAGAGTGAGTAGTAGAGTGAGTAGTAGAGACTAGTAGAGAGAGAGTAGTAGAGAGTGAGTAGTAGAGAGTAGTAGAGAGTGAGAGGTAGAGAGTGAGTAGTAGAGAGTAGTAGTGAGTAGTAAAGAGTGAGTAGTAGAGAGAGAGTAGTAGAGTGAGTAGTAGAGAGTAGTAGATAGTGAGTAGTAGGGAGTAGTGAGTAGCGAGTAGTAGGGAGTGAGTAGTAGAGAGAGAGTAGTAGAGAGTAGTAGAGTAGTAGAGAATGAGTAGTAGACAGTGAGTATTTGAGAGTAGTGGAGTAGGAGAGAGTAAGTAGTAGAGAGTAGTGGAGAATATTCCAAAGTTTGGCACAGCACCACTTTCACAATGAGTCCAATCAAATCATATCACTTAGAGTCCTTATTGAAGCGCTGAATCTTGGGGTATATTCAAATGCTTTTATTTTCCTTAAGTTTATGTACCACAGCCAGCCGAAACGTTTCGTTCTGTACAACAGAACTTCTTCAGGGCGTTCTTATTTCCTTCAAGTTATGTCGGTATCCAGTTGTCATATAACTAGATATTTCTTCCAAATGTTAGACGAGACATAAGTATATTCTTATTCAAAGTGACTAGGTATCAATTTTACCCACACAATTCGGGCAGACGAGTAATTTATAGCATCCTCAAAGTCTGTCTTTCAAAAATTCAAAAGTATAGGGCATGATAATCCAAATCCAAATGTTTCTCAAGAAAAGTCATTTACAATCGTTCGGAATATCGGTGTTTGGGCAGATATGATCCAGGGACCCCCAGTATGCAATGGGAATTAGTCCCCCCTCTGCAAACGCGCCAGTGGCCTGCATTGCAGAGAGGTGTAACAAGGGTGTGGCCTCATTACACTTCTCTGCAATGCAGCTCCCTCGCGCATACTGGAGGCTCCTGGTGGACTAGTTGACCCCAGGGACCCCCAGTATGCAAGGGGAATTAGTTCCCCCTCTGCAAACGCGGCAGTGGGCTGCGTTGCAGAGAGGTGTAACAAGTGGCATAGTCTCATTACACCTCTGCAATGCAGCCCCTGGCGCATACTGGAGGTTGCAGGTGGGCTAATTGGCCTCCATGGGCCCCCAGTATGAAAGGGGAATTAGTTCCCCCTCTTCAAACATGCACGGGGCTGCGTTGCAGAGAGGTGTAAAAAGGGTTGTGGCTTCATTACACCTCTCTGCAATGCAGTCCCCTGGCGCATACTGGAGATTCCTGGTGGGCTTTCAGGTCTTATATAGTTAGGAATTAGCATTAAAAAAACCTTTGAAATTCACTGAAAAAACCATAGGTTTCACACCAGTTATAGTTAGGAATTAGCATTTAAAAAACCTTTGAAATTCACTGAAAAAACCATAGGTTTCACACCAGTTATAGTTAGGAATTAGCATTTAAAAAACCTATTAAATTCACTGACAAAACCATAGGTTTCACACCAGTTATAGTTAGCTGGAAATTTTACTGACATAAAACCATTGAAATTCCCACGTTATAGTTAGTTGGACTCACTATAACTTGCGCGCCTGCAATGCACTGCTGATGACGTCACATATTACATCACTCATGACATGGTCAGTGACATCACTCATGACATCACTGATGACACCATCCTTGTGACAGAGTGACAGACCTAATTTCAGTGTAATGTAACGCTTGAAACACATATTCAAAAATAGAAACAAACATTTTCAAAAAAATGGAGATACCCAAACCAGTAACAACAACCAATTCAGTAATTCCACCATCTATATACACATCCACTCATTCACCAACAGTTCTATATAGTCACTCATATATATACTCACTCATCATATGTAGTGATACACCTATACATCCTGTTACACATCAGCAGTCATCCAAAAGTTACTCACACACATACTCACACATGCAAATAAACTATTGAACATCCATTTATTTGCATATACATTTATACACACACTACCACCTTACTTCTAAGGAAACTTACACATACTTACTCTCTAAAACAATCACTTATAGAAACACATACTTATTTAAACAGGAACTCCTACAATCTCTCACTATATATACTATACTCACTTATATACATCAATACTCACATATACTAGATTAAAACATATGTCGTTACTAATGAAGACACTAGTGAGACAGTCATTCACTCACTAACACACACATATACACACTCATCCACCCATACAGTCCTGCACATATGCTGTCTTCAAAACACATACAAACAGTGAGTCAGTCACCAACCCCTGCAGCCACTTATACACAAAGAGAAACACTGATACAAACATTTAAATATTTAAACAATACTCGCTAATATATGTATTCACTAAGATACACTTAATAAGCCAGTTAACCAACCAATTTTTTTTAAAAAAACATCCATCTACACACTTATTTAAACATTTATTCTTCCATCAACCTTTACAAATACATATATAAAAGAAATTTATTTTTCAGAAAGACACACATTCACTGGATGGTGTCATCAGTGATGTCATGAGTGATGTCACTGACCATGTCATGAGTGATGTAATATGTGACGTCATCAGCAGTGCATTGCAGGCGCGCAAGTTATAGTGAGTCCAACTAACTATAACGTGGGAATTTCAATGGTTTTATGTCAGTAAAATTTCCAGCTAACTATAACTGGTGTGAAACCTATGGTTTTGTCAGTGAATTTAATAGGTTTTTTAAATGCTAATTCCTAACTATAACTGGTGTGAAACCTATGGTTTTTTCAGTGAATATATATATATATATATATATATATAGTTATAGTTAGGATTATTTTGTATAGGGAATTCTCAGCATTCTATTGGGAATAACTTTGGCGCCGGTTGAGGAATCTGCCTGAAATTTTCCTCAAATTTGCACTCGCCGCTCTGCTCCTTCCCTGAAAGTTTGGGGGTATTCGTCAAGCGGGGGCCAAGATAAAAGGGGGGTCCCAAAACATGTTTCCCCATGTTAATTTTCATAGGGCGGTCGAACTCACTTTTAGCCCGAACGGCTGAATGGATTTCCACCAAACTTGGCAAAATTGTAGGGACTGGTAGCCCAATGTGCCTTTGCTATGTCTCAAGATATGTGCTCCAGTGGATTTTGAGTAATTTAGGTACAAAAAAATATATATATCTATAAGTGCGCCCCGGTACGCGCACTGAGACGCGAACCAGCGCGCTACGCGAGTTCGCTCGCGGAAAGCTGATTGGCTCTCGGGTGTCTGTCAACATTCCAAACAGTCCGGAGCGGCCGCCATCTTGTGTCTCGGTTGGATCGAGACACAAGAGGTGGAAAAAACAAAGGGGGAAATGACCAAAAGGGGGCAGAGTAAACCCCCCCTGACCCCCTAGTTTTGATGTGGGGGCCAAAAAAGGGCCTGGGGGGCAAAACATTTTTTTTCTTCAATTTGCGCGGGGGGAGCGTACCGGGGAGCGTACCATGGGGGAAAAAGAATGACAGAGTTTTTAAAAAAAGATAGCTTTTTTTTATAAATTGGAGGTAGCTCTAAAAACTGTTTTTTTTCTTCTTTTTGTTGTTTTATATTTTTTTAATGTTTTTTTGAACATTTACTTGCATATACAGTTATACACACACACAACCACACTTACTTCTACAGAAACTTACACATACTTACTCTCTTAAACAATCACTTATAGAAACGCCTACTTATTTCTACAGGAACTCTTCCAATATCTCACTCTCACATATACTCACTTATATACACAATACTCACATATACTAGTTTAAAACATATATAGTTACTCATAAAGACACTACTGAGACAGTCATTCACTTACTAACACACCCATACACACTTTCATCCACCTATACAGCCTTGCTTTCATGCTGTCTGAAACACATACAAACAGAGTCACTCATTCATTCATCTATACCCCCCATACCCCCCACTGAACCATAAAGACACTCAGCCATTCATACTGATACTCAAACAAACAACTAATAACCCATATCAACACTCATGTAGCTACTCACCAACCCATGCAGCCACGTATAAACAAAGTGAGAGACTGATACAGATATTTACATATTTAAACATTACTCACTAACCCATGTATTCACTAAAATACACTTCATCAGTCAGTTATATGATGAATTTTACAAAACAAATCATCCATTTAGACACTCAAATACCCATTTATTCTTCCATCGACCTTGAGATGTACATATATAAACATATTTATTTTTCAGAAAAACACATATTCACTGGATGATGTGTTCAGTGATGTCTTTGAGATGTCATCAGTTATGTCATGAGTGATGTTACTGACCATGTCATGAGTGATGTAATATGTGACGTCATCAGCAGTGCATTTCGGGCACGCAAGTTATAGTTAGCTGAACTAACTATAATGTAATGTTTTGTATGATTGAAATGTCCAGCTGACTATAACGCCCCTGAAACCTTCGCTTTTTTTATAGTGTATATATATATATATATATACATATATATGTTAGAAATTAAAATTAAAAAAACCTTAGAAATTCACCAAAAAAAACATAGGTTTCAGGGGTGTTATAGTTAGCTGGACATTTCACTCTTACAAAACCATAGAAATTCCTCCATTATAGTTAGTTCTCCTAACTATAACTCGCGCATCCGCAATGCACTGCTGATGATGTCACATATTACATCATTCATGACATGGTCAGTGACATTACTGATGACATCACTGATGGCATCTCAAATGACATCACTGATGACATCACTGATGACATCATCCCATGAATGTGGTTTAGTTTGAAATTAAAATATGTCGTATATATATATATATACATATATATACATATATATATATATATATATATATATAT
>NW_028247704.1:0-53327 GCF_964263255.1 Lissotriton vulgaris | reverse complement strand
AGGTGAAAACCACTCCTTCCCTCCACTGCTATGCATTTCAGCGGCAACAACAGTTTTAACGGAAACTAGTTTTTTAACACATGGACGCCCACTGGGGGCTTTGAAAATAAGGTTTAATTTTGGAGGAAAATGCCAGCTCATTGTAATATCTTTGTTTTCTTTTGGAAGAGAAGAGGATATGTAATATCTTAGTTAAATGTTTTACATGCTTTACACTCCTCCATCTGTAGAACACTACAATGTTGATGTCATTTAGAATGTTGGTGCATGAAGCAGACAGTTGGAGAAGGGCTGACAGCCTTGCTGGCCGCTCCTGGTGGGGCTGATTACATCTGTACTTCAATGCTGTAACCTATCTTAATAAATCCTCTTGAAATATCACAATCAGTGTGGACCAAGTTACTACACTCATCCACTAGAGGACGTTATTATGCATCAAGAGACTACAAGTTCCAGCACGCTACGGGTGAATGGACTCACCTGGAAGGCCCCATTTGATGGTGGTGAAAGTATCAACATGCAGACAAGGAGTGTCTTGAAATGCTGGTGCTGGTTTGCCTTAAGGAGTCTGTGAAAAAGGGTTGGGAGGCCTGAAACGCGCCAGGCGGTGTAATTATCCGTTTGTGAATGCCAGTTTATGCGCTGTGATTAAAACTCTTGAAGGAGCAACCCGTTGTGGAGTGCATCCTCGTTTGTTGGGAACACATTGAATATATATATGTATATATATATATATATATATATTACCTACTGGCGGTCGCCAGTAGGTATATATAGTTAGGATTTTTTCCCTATGGGATTTTTGAAAATTCTATGTCTAATAACTTTGGCGTTTGTGGACGGAATTGGCTGAAATTTTCAGGAAAATTGCACATTTTGTTTCTGAGCAGCCCCTGAAAATTTGGGGGGGTTCGTCAAGGGGGGGCCGAGAAAAAAGGGGGGTCCCAAAACGCGTTTTTCTCATGTTAATTTCCATAGGACGGTTGGCCTCACTTTTAGCCCGAACGGCTGAATGGATTTGCACGAAACTTGGCAAAATTGTAAGGACTGTTAGCCCGATGTGCCTTTGCTGGGTCTCAATATATGTGCTCCAGTGGTTTTTGAGAAATTAACGTTTAAAACAAGATATATATATGTAACAGCGCTCCGGGCAGCGCTCCGGTTCGCGAACTTTTCGCGTATCGGAACTTTGCGAAGCGAAGCTGATTGGCTCTCCGGTGTCTGTCAACATTCTAAACAGTCCGGCGCGGCCGCCATTTTGTCTCTCGGTAGGATCGAGAGACAAGAGGATGCCAAAACAAAGGGGGAAATTACCATAAGGGGCCATAGTAGATCCTCGTTGACCCCCTAGGTTTTATGTGGAGGTTTTAAAAGGGCCCAGCAGGGTAAAAAAAAAAATATCTTTTTTTTTTTTGCGTGGTGAGCGCCAAGTTCGCGAACCGGGAAGCGTTCTGGGCAGCGTACTATAAGGAAAAAAGAATGATAGACTTTTCAAATACTGTATGTTAATTGTTTGTTGTTTTTTTTATTTTTTTTGTCTTTATTTTTAAAGCATTTTTTTTTATTTTGTTTGTGTTTCATAATTTATTAAACTTTCTAACATTTCAGTGTCTGAAATGTCATTATTTTCTTGGAATATTGTTTGCAATCTGTGAGGTTGTAAAATGTCCTCATTTTCAAGGAGGTCATCTACTGCTTGGACACATTGCAGTAGTTCTTTGTCCAAAGTTTCATCCATAAATTCAATGTCAATTTGATCAATTGTATCAATCAATTCTTGGCTGCTCTCTTGCAGGTCCATTTCAAAAGAAACTTGGTTTTCGCCTTCCATTTTGCCTGAAATTTGGATTAAAAAAATATATATTAGTAGAGATAGGGCACTGTTGGGAATAATTTTAGATAGGCATTTTTTATCAGTGAATTTATCTTTGGGCAGTGTATAGTATCAGAGTGGAAGTAGGAATATAAAAAAGTGTATGTGATTTAACGTAAGTAAATTTATAATTATACAAGAGAAGTCCAAGTCCATCCATAACTATAACAGAGAAGTCTATCTAAATCTATAACTACTACAGAGGGATAGTATATAACTATCTGAAAAAGTTTACCATATTTACTTATAGTGCACAATATACTTCAGTTTTAAAAATAACAACTTACCTTTAGAAACAAGTTGAAGTGATTAGTGATATTCCAAATGATATATACAACAAGAAGTAGTAGTAAAATTGGCTGTGTTTCCTTCTCTTCCTTTATATATATTCAGGTATATAACCAATCAAATGTCAGGTAATAAAAGTAGAAAATGAAAGTAACATTTTCATTGGTTGTCAATTCCAACACTTCAGATGTGTTTTGTGAAGTAATTTACCTCACGGTACTTAGAGAGGTCTACAGGCTAAATGGCTAAATGGAATTTCAATCAAATTTGTGACAATGAAAGGGATTGTTATGTAGTATGAGCTAATCTATATTTGGTGAGAGTGTCTAGTCGTTTTTCTGTAAATTACTTTCCCACCTTTTTTTTGGACCGCTTCCCGGAAAGCGGCCCGGTTCGCGAACCTTAAGCGTCACGGGAGTCCACCATTTTGTGTTTCGGTCGCATTAAGATACAAGATGGAGGGCAAATAATGTTCAGAATGGGTAGAAGGGGTCATGGTAGACTTATCTTGACCCCCTAGGTTTTCTGAGGGTGGCTGAGGAGGCTTATATGTGCGGAAAAAAACATTTTTTTTTTAAATTCCGCGAGGTTAGCTTCCGGTTCGCGAACCGGGTAGCGCCCCGGGGAGCGTATTTTGTGGAAAATTAGTGAAAAAAGTTAGAAAAAAATAATAATTGTGAGTGATCAGATGAAGGGTAGCTCTGGGAAGAGCTTTTGGGTTTATGGTACATTTAGGTACTTATAAGTAGGTACCAATGCACAGTCTTAAATTCAGAATGAAAATTCTGTTGCCCTCATCTGAGAAGTGAACTCCATCTCTTCTGTAGATATCTTGCATGTAGTAACGCAAGGTATTGTTGTACAAGGAGCCCATTCCATGGTCTCTCATGTAAGCTGAAACAGATTTGTTTACATGCTTCCTCGCTTTCTCAATTTGTGGACAAAATTGGTTGGACCACCTCCATTTCTGTCTTTGGCATATATTGGAATATACCAAGGCAGTTTGAGGAAAAAGTGCCATTAATTGCTCAAAGGTGTCCTTTAAAAGCATTTCCAGACCTACCCCATTCAAAGTGCCCAAATCATTACCTCCACAGTGCACAATTAACAGGTCAGGTTTTGGCAAATGCATAAAGGTTTTCACCAATGGTATCAATTGGTGACATTTTAATCCTCTTTGGCCCAACCACTTAATTTCCACATCTTGTAAATTGAGGATAGGTAAATTTCTGTTCTCAGCATACCTTTGAGCCCAGTGGATGTAACTATGTCCAACAATCCAGACTTTAAACATGGTGAGAGAAGGTTGTGCTGCAGTCAGATGAAGTGTGGTAATAAAAGGGCAGTTGAAACAGTAGGAGTTTGCAAAGAAAAAAAACTGTGGAGTTTCAGTGCTAATGATTCATTAGCAGTGATTGGTGGATTTCCATTTCTGAAAACAGAAAGTTAGGGTGCATGGATGTGTTCTTTGAAAGATGTAATTTGAATGGTCAAGGAAAAAACATTTAATGAAAGATTGCACTGGATACGCAGGTGCACTGAGAGTTCAGAGTTCAATTGAAACATTGTTGTGTGAATTTGCAAACATGAGAGGTCTTTCAGGAGGTGGTTGCTAAGCAAAAAAGGCAGAGAGGGCAGAGGGGGAAAGGGTTTTGATTTGAAAAAAGTGAGGGAAGAGTTATGATTGGCTAATATGAGAGATATGTGTAATGAATATCTGTATTTCTGTGCTTTCAATAGCTGCAGCCTCTGGAGTGCATCCTCTTTGTTCTGCTGAAGACAATTTGGTGTATTTCTGAGACTGTTTTGAAACTCAAAAAGTATTTGCTAAGGTGAGAAAAGATTTATTTAATTTGGATAGAGAATAGTATGATTTAAGGAGAAAATGATGAAGAAAGCTGTGTTTTTAAAATGTGGCTTTGTCTCAAGTGATATACAAATAGATTTTGTTTCTTTGAGAAATTTTAATTGCATATTTTGTGTAGCAATCTGGCATGCAGTAACACAAGTTATTGTTGTACATGGAGCCCATTCCATGGTCTCTCATGTAAGCTGAAACAGATATGTTGTGTTTAAAAACGATTTTTGAAAACAATTACATTTCTGGATATGTTCTGCTAGAGCTTCATAGGTTGTTTGGGTCATATTTATAAGGCATTTGAGTGTCTATGATGTTATTTTTCCCTTTTAAATGGAAAGCGTTCCTCATGGGGCAAGTTTCTTGTAAATATGCTCCCACCTGTGCTTGGCAAATTTAGATTTTGATTATGGGAGTTACATAGCCATGTTAAAAATGACTCTCTGTTTACTTCCCTTATACTAACTCTTCTTTTTTTTAAAAAAAAAATTTTTTAGTTCGCTTCTAGTTCGCGAACCGGGCAGCGAACGGGAAAGCGAACCAAAAGAAATAGAGCTTGCCAGAGTGCTAAACATTCTAGCAATTTTATTTGAAAGGGGAGGTAGTTCTGAAAAGAACTTTTTTTTAAATGTTTTTGTTGTTTTATTTTATTTATTTATTTTTCTAAACATTTTTTGTTTTTTTTGTATTTTTTGAACAGTTTTATGTTTTTTTTTTGTTTTTGATGGAGGGGAAACAACAAAAAACAGGCATTGAAAAGGGCTCAACAGGAGCAAAAAAAAAATTACTGTCTGGGTCGGTTAGGGCAATTGTGATTTTCATAAGCAATGTTCACTAACGATATGCTCATGTTACCACATGAAAGCAATGCACCGCAATACAAACAGGTTGTTTTCATATGTAAAAAGTTCGCCTGAATGTTTGGCACGGTTTCCTGTGCCTCTCCTCCTGTCAACGATATTTGCGAAGTTGACCTGGCCACAGGAGTTGTTGGTGGATTATCCTGCAGGTCACGCAACTCTGCATGGCTGTAGTTCAGTGGATGCCACCTGCTCATATGGCGATGCATGGTATAGTTTCCCATGCTATACTTTTTTTCAGTGCCTCTTGATAACCTGTATTTACAAATGAGGCAGGTGGCATACTTTGCATTCACTTTCTTCTCCCCTCGAGGGATTGAAAAAAACTGCCAAATGAAACTGGTTTTCCGACGGGAAACACGGGGCAACTCTTGTATGAACTGTGGTCCTTCTGTCTCCTCTTCCTCTAGTTCATCCTCTTCCTCCTCTGTGTTGGTGATGAACTGGGGTGGTGGTCCTCTCTTCCCATGAGGAGGTGGAGGTGGTGGTGGGGGTGCACCAGCTGATGCAACTACTGAAGCCATTCTTCACTGTTCAGAAAGGGTCTTTCTCTCACCAAGATGAAAGTCAGAGTGAGGAAAGAAGGAGGGGTTTTCATCATTTGGGAAAAGCAAAAGTTCTAAACCAATGAAAAGTGTTATTTGTAGGTCATATGACCTAGTCTTACATCATTTGGAAACCAAAAGTGAAATGAACCAATGAAAAGTTTTATAAACAAGTCACATGACCTGTTCCGCTCACGTTACGCGGTGCGCGCCGCGTCCGGGATCACTTCCGGTTCGCGATCCGGAGCACTTCAGGGAGCGCTAACGCGTCATAAGACGCATTACGCGACAAAGTGATACGTCGCGCTTCCGCGACGCGTCACAGTTGCGCAAACGGAACGTTTACCGGTTAGCGGACTAGGTCGCGGCATCAAGATGAGCTAACGGGAAGCTTCCCGGTTCGCGAACCGGAAGCGAAGAAAAAAAATATTTAAAAAAAAATTATTAATAAACATCTAAAATATATTTTGGGATTTAAAGAAGAATACATTTTACTGCTACAGATGTTAGCTTTTAAAAAACCAATGAAATTCACTGAAAAAACCATAGGTTATAGACCATATATAGTTAGGAATTAGCATTTACAAAACCTTGAAAATTCACTGAAAAAACCATAGGTTATAGACCATATATAGTTAGGAATTAGCATTTACAAAACCATATTTTACTCACACAAAACCATTGAAATTTCATATATAGTTAGTTGCCCTAACTATATATCGCGCACCCGCAATCCACTGCTGATGATGTCACATATTACATCATTCATGACATGGTCAGTGACATCACTGATGACATCACTAATGACATCTCAAATGACATCACTGATGACATCTCAAATGACATCACTGATGACATCACTGATGACATCTCATTTGACATTACTGATCACATCACTGATGATATCATTCATGTGATAATACGATGAACCTCTTCAGAATCTAATATAACCTTAGATACAATCAGTGTAAACAGAAACTTACAGACTGTCACTCATCCATGGAGTTACTCACACACATAGTCAGTCATGCAAAGAATCAATCACACCTCCATTTCCTCAACTATACAGTTATACACACCTTACTAATTCAAACATATTCTAACACATATTTACTCTCTTATACAATCACTGATACAAGTTTTCAATGATCCATGCAGCCACTCACACATTCACTGGCTCTTCTGCACAGTTATTTATATATGTCTACTCTCACATGTACTGTGTTTTTATCCTAAAAAGGCTTTGGCACAAGCTTACGCTTGAAGAGTTCTACAGTATACTGGAGCAGAAACCTCTGAGCACTTTTATTAATGTGGAACAAGGTTACCAACAGTTCTGCGCTTGGATTACCGATGCCTTGGATTCTCTTATACCTCTGCGGTGGTCGAAAGGCCGGACTAAAACGCCCAGTCCCTGGTATAATGAGTCTCTCGCAGATTTGAAAAAATCTTGCCGAAAAACAGAGAGGGAATGGAGAAGATCTTATGACCCTGCTCTGAAAACTCGGTATTTTACTGAGCTGAAGCTCTACCACAGAGCTATTTGCAGAACACGGGCCGCATTTTATGCTCACGAATTTGCTACCAGCCCCCATCCATCAAAACTGATCTTCAAGGTACTGAAGGACCTTATGAAAAATAGATCCACCTCAGAGGTGATTTGCACAGACTCCCACTGTGATAAATTGGCCTCCTTTTTTGTGGAGAAAGTGGAAAAAATCTACCAAGGGTTTGACACACTCCACCAGGATCGAGAGGTAACTGTTCCTGATACGATGGGTCATGAGTCCCTGGCTATGTTACCTGAACTGTCGATTGAGGCCTTTGACAGGTTCAGCCTCAAGGTCAAGTCAGGTTCTCCTGCGGACCCGTTAAAGCCAGCTTTCATCAACACACTTACCCCGCTGTGCCGTGACCCCATATTGAATCTCATCAATATGTCATTGTCCAGTGGAACGGTACCCACGGCATGGAAACAGGCAGTGGTCACTCCTATACTAAAAAAAGCTAACTCTGACCCCCGGTTGCCAGAAAATTATCGACCTATTTCCCTGTTGCCTTGGATTGCTAAAGTAACAGAAGCCCACGTCAACTCTGTTCTGTCTGAGCATCTGGCTCGCAACCAGATTTTGGATCCCAGTCAGAACGGCTTCCGGTCGGGACACAGTACCGAGACGGCATTACTCTACATCACGGAACATCTTCGCCAGGTATTGGACTCAGGTCATACTGCAGCGCTTTTACTATTAGATCTAAGCGCTGTCTTCGATACTGTGTCCCACCATATACTAATCCAACGCTTACAGGAGGCGGGAGTGACGGATGTCGCTCTCCAGTGGTTTCGGTCTTTTCTGGCGGATCGTTCCTTTAAAGTGGCTATACCACCTGGCCAATCCGCCACCTATCCCCTGGAGCTGGGGGTACCACAGGGATCCTCGTTGAGCCCTACAATGTTCAACCTCTATGTGAAACCGTTGGCTGGTGTCGTCAAACAGTGGGGTCTTACGATGGCCTCATATGCGGACGACACACAGCTAGCGGTGACACTTAGTGGAGACCCTGAGGTGGAGGCCCCCAGATTCCGTGCGGGTCTCGTGGCAGTAGCAAGCTGGCTCCGCACCAACTGCCTTCAGTTGAACGCCACCAAAACGGAGGTGTTGGTACTAGGGAAGCACGCTGAGCTATGGGGTAACCAGTGGTGGCCATCAGAGTTAGGTGTCACTCCTATTCCAGCTGCTGGAGTGAGAAATTTAGGAATCTGGTTGGACTCGGCGCTCACCTTCAGGGACCACACCAAGAAGGTGGCTGCCACGTGCTATGGCATTCTGCGGGGTACGAGGCCGGTTTTAAAGTACTTTGATCCCCCTACCAGACAGCTTGTGGTCCAGGCCTCAATACTATCTCGGCTGGACTACGGCAGCTCACTGTTGTTAGGGGTGAATCAAGCGGAGGCCTCTAGGCTCCAAAGGGTACAAAACGCTGCGGCACGGGCCATTGTGGGCCTCCCCAGACATTGCTCAGTGTCTGATACCATCACGGCCTTACATTGGCTCCCGGTCAGACAGCGAATCAAGTTCAAAGCGCTGTGTCTGGCCTTTAAAATTTTGAAATCTTCTTCGCCGCCGGCACTTGCTAACCTACTCACGCCCTATATTCCCTCGAGATCCTTGAGATCGGAGGGGCTTCACCTGGCTGTTTGTCCACGCTTTAAACTGAGCAGAATGGGTGGCCGCTCCTTTAGGGTGCTAGCGGCAGGTCTATGGAATTCGCTCCCGGTACACATCCGAGCTCTTGAAGACTTGCTCGCCTTCAGGCAGGCGATTAAAACTTTCCTGTTTCCTGTGTCTGGTTAATTTCCTTTTCTTTTATTGCGTGTTATGTTATAGTGTCTGTCAAAGCGCCAGGACGCCCCTTTGCTGGGGCAGCTGTGCGCTATAAAAATATAAATAACATAACATAACATAACATTTTACATATGTACTTACTTTGACATATAGCACTGAGATATCCATTCACTCACCAATACACTCATGCACACAGTCAACCGCCCATACAGCTGTTTCCACATGCACTTTTGAACCCATACATCTAGTGAATCAACTGCTCACACATCTATGCACAGAGTCACACACCTCCCAGACACCCACACACACACACTCACTCTCCCATACAAATACGTGGGCAACCAATGAATAACCCATATAGTTACTCATATAGCTACTGATCAACACATGCAGCAGTTTACAGAACAACAGATATAATGATGCACAAATTAAGACAGTTTAGTCACTAACCCATGCACTCAGTGAGACACATTTAATCACTCTCTCATACAGTCAGTCATGCACCTACTAAATCCTTCATCCAGACACTTATACATCCACTCATTCTTCAATATGTAAGACATATTTTAACTTTACAGAAACATACAGTCACTGGATGATGTCATCAGTGATGTCATCAGTGATGTCACTGACCATGTCATGAATGATGTAATATGTGACATCATCAGCAGTGGATTGCGGGTGCGCGATATATAGTTAGGGCAACTAACTATATATGAAATTTCAATGGTTTTGTGTGAGTAAAATATGGTTTTGTAAATGCTAATTCCTAACTATATATGGTCTATAACCTATGGTTTTTTCAGTGAATATATATATATATATATATATTCACTGAAAAAACCATAGGTTTCACACCAGTTATAGTTAGGAATTAGCATTTAAAAAACCTATTAAATTCACTGAAAAAACCATAGGTTTCACACCAGTTATAGTTAGCTGGAAATTTTACTGATATAAAACCATTGAAATTCCCACGTTATAGTTAGTCGGACTCACTATAACTTGCGCGTGCAATGCACTGCTGATGACATCACATATTACATCACTCATGACATGGTCAGTGACATCACTCATGACATCACTGATGACACCATCCAGTGAATATGTGTCTTTCTGAAAAATAAATATTAGTGAGTTATGTTTAAATATTTAAATACATTTATTAGTGTTTCACTTTGTGTATAAGTGGCTACATGTGTTGGTAAGTAGCTACATGCGTATGTATATGGGTTATTTGATATTTTTATTAGTATCAGTATGAGTGTCTATATAGTTTGGTGGAGGTATTACTTAGCACATAGATGCATGAGTGACTGACTCTTTGTTTGTATGTGTTTTGAAGACAGCATATGTACAGGACTGTATGGGTGGATGAGTGTCTATATGTGTTTGTTAGTGAGTGAATGACTGTCTCACTAGTGTCTTTATCAGTAACTACATATGTTTTAACCTAGTATATATGAATATTGATGTATATAAGTGAGTATATGTGAGAGTAAGAGATTGTAAGATTTCCTGTTTAAATAAGTATGTGTTTCTATAAGTGATTGTTTAAGAGAATAAATATGTGTAATTTTCAATAGAAGTAAGGTGGAAGTGTGTGTATAACTCTATATTCAAATAAATCGTTGTTCAATAGTTTATTTGCACGTGTGAATATGTGTGTGAGTAACTTTTGGATGAATGTCGGTGTGTAACAGGATGTATAGGTGTATCACTTCATATGATGAGTGAGTATATGTATGAGTGACTATATAGAACTGTTGGTGAATGAGTGGATGTGTATATAGATAGTGGAATTACTGAATTGCTTGTTGTAACTGATATAGGTATCTCCTTTTTTTATTTAAATTTCAGTTTCTATTTTTGAATATGTGTCTCAAGGGTTACATTATAGTGAAAGGAGGTCTGTCAATATGTCACAAGGATGGTGTCATGAGTGATGTCACTGACCATGTCATGAGTGATGTAATATGTGATGTCATCAGCAGTGCATTGCACGCGCAAGTTATAGTGAGTCCGACTAACTATAACGTGGGAATTTCAATGGTTTTATATCAGTAAAATTTCCAGCTAACTATAACTGGTGTGAAACCTATGGTTTTTTCAGTGAATTTAATAGGTTTTTTAAATGCTAATTCCTAACTATAACTGGTGTGAAACCTATGGTTTTTTCAGTGAATTTCAAAGGTTTTTTTAATGCTAATTCCTAACTATAAGTTTCACTTTATAAATAAGACTGTTAGCACTCTAGTTGTTCTTTTTAACACTCTGGTACATTCTCTCATTGGGCTACAGTTGGGCTACATCTAGTTGAATTTTGGGCTACATTTTCAATTTTTGATCTCTGGTGGCCATCTTTGGGCTACATTGGGCTACTTTGGGCTACATTTGGGCTACATTTTGGCTCTAACATATATTAAGCCCAATGTAGCACAATACATATTTTTCTAAAGTTAATGTTTTTTACAAACCACTTCAGAATAGGGCTACCTGTCCCTACAATTTTCCCAATTTTTTTTTTAAAAATTATTTTGGGGAGCGCCCCGAAAAGCGTATTTTTACAAAGCGCCCCGGGGCGCGCTCCGGGGAGCGTCCCGTGAGCGCCAATATCGCAAACGAAAACATGATCGTGACGTATCGCGTAGCCGCGACCGCGTGATACGCACGGCGTAAGCGCACCCGGAAGTACTCGAGCGAATACGATCGCACAACGTAAACTTCTGACGCGCTTACGCTGCGCGACCCGGGGCGCGCCCCCGGGTGCGCCCCGGGCGCGTAGCGTAAGCGCGTCGGGTCATGTGAGCAGAAAATAACACTTTTCATTGGTTCATAACAGTTTTGGTTTCATAATGATGAAGCCCCTGGTCTTGTGACCTGAAAATAACACTTCTCATTGGTTCAGGACAGTTTTTTTTTCTAAATGATGAAAGACCCCACCTTTTTTCCTTATTCTGACTTTGTCCTTTGACTGAGGAAGACCTGTTTGTTGCTCTGTCTACTTTTTTGCTCTTTGAGTAATATTTTGTACTATAAAATGGCTTCATTAGTAGCATCAGCTGGTGCATCTGCCCCACCACCACCACCACAACAACCAAGAGGACCAGCTCCAAATTATATTGGTGGTCAAGAACAGGAGGAGGAAGAGGAAGAGGAAGAGGAGGAGGGGAGAAGAAGATGGCTGCCAGAAGAAAATACACCTTATAAACCCAAACCACACTTTATTTGGCAGTTTTTTTCAATTCCAGAGGGGAAAAAAAAGGTGAATGCGCCCAAAGTCACTTGCCTCATCTGCAATGATGAACTTTCACGGGGCAACCCAAATAAGAAATATTCTTTTGGTAACTATACCATGATTCGGCACATGACAAGAAAGCATCCAAACAACTACTCTTGTGCAGAGTTCCGGGAACTGGCCAGTAACCTCCCCCATTCATCAAGGACCCCCTCCCAAAGAAACCAACCCACTTCCTCAGAACCAGAAACATCAGAGGTGATGCCTTGCATTCAGCCGAGATTTGCTGATTTTAAAATTACTTGCACTGCTTGTGGCAAACTTATCTCCTATGGGGAACAAAGTGTGAAACTCATCGTCCTTGCAGGTGATAATCACAAGTGCCCCAAAAAGAAGTAATTTTTTGGTTTTTTTGTTTTTTTGCTCCAGTTGAGCCAGTTTCAATTCCCTTTTTTTGTTTCTCCCCCCAAAAAAATACAAAAAAATATATAAAACTGTTTTGAAAAGCCAAAAAAAGTTCAAAAAGTTCAAAAAACACAAAAAAATATAAAACAACAAAAAGAAGAAAAAAAAAAGTTCTTTTTAGAACTACCTCCAATTTCTAAATCAAAACTTCATTTTTTAAACACTCTGTCACCTTTTTTCATCATAGTGCGCTCCCAGGGCCGCTCCCCGGTGCGCGCACCGTGCGCTTCCCCCGCGCAAAACGAAAAAAAAAATAATAATTTAAATGCCCCGCGGGGCCCTTTTATAGCCCCCACATCAAACCTAGGGGGTCAAAGGGGTCTATCCCTGACGCCTTATGGTCAGTTCCCACTTTGTTTTAGCCACCTCTTATGTCTCGATTTTACCGAGACACAAGATGGCGACCGCTCTGGACTGTTTCGAATGTTTACAGACACCCGAGAGCCAATCAGCTTTCCATGCGCACCTCGCGTGGCGCGCCTGGAGCGCTCTCCGGTGCGCGCACCGGTGCGCTGCTATAGATATATATATTTTTTTGCACCTAAATTACTCAAAATCCACTGGAGCACATATCTTGAGACATAGCAAAGGCACATCGGGCTAACAGTCCCTACAATTTTGCCAAGTTTCGTACAAATCCATTCAGCCGTTCGGGCTAAAAGTGAAATCGACCGCCCTATGGAAATTAACATGGGGAAAACACGTTTTGGGACCCCCCTTTTATCTCGGCCCCCGCTTGACGTATCCCCCCCAAACTTTCAGGGAAGGACCGGAGCTCGACGAGGCCATTTTCATGAAATTTTCAGGCAGATTCGTCAACCGGTGCCAAAGTTATTCCAAATAGAATTTTGAGATTTAACATTGAAAAAAATCCTAACTATAACTACCTACTGGCGACCGCCAGTAGGTAATATATATATATATATATATATATATATATATATATATATATATATATATATATATATATATTACCTACTGGCGGTCGCCATCATGTGACGTCATCAGCAGTGCATTGCACGCGCAAGTTATAGTGAGTCCAACTAACTATAACATGGGAATTTCAATGGTTTTATGTCAGTAAAATTTCCAGCTAACTATAACTGGTGTGAAACCTATAGTTTTTTCAGTGAATTTAATAGGTTTTTTAAATGCCAATTCCTAACTATAACTGGTGTGAAACCTATGGTTTTTTCAGTGAATATATATATATATATATATATATATATATATATATATTACCTACTGGCGGTCGCCAGTAGGTATATATAGTTAGGATTTTTTGTCTATGGAACTTTTGAAAATTCTATGTCTAATAACTTTGGCGTTTGTGGACGGAATCGGCTGAAATTTTCAGGAAAATGGCACATTTCGTTTCTGAGCAGCCCCTGAAAATTTGGGGGGGTTTCGGCAAGGGGGGGTCGCGAAAAAAGGGGGGTCCCAAAACGCGTTTTCCCCATGTTAATTTCCATAGGGCGGTTGGCCTCACTTTTAGCTCGAACGGCTGAATGGATTTGCACGAAACTTGGCAAAATTGTAGGGACTGTTAGCCCGATGTGCCTGTGCTAGGTCTCAATATATGTGCTCCAGTGGATTTTGAGAAATTAACGTTCAAAACAAGATATATATCTGTAACAGCGCTCCGGGCTGCGCTCCGGTCCGCTTACTTTTCGCGAAACGGAACTTTGCGATGCGAAGCTGATTGGCTCTCCGGTGTCTGTCAACATTCTAAACAGTCCGGAGTGGCCGCCATCTTAACTCTCGGTAGGATCGAGAGAGAAGAAGAGGTGAAAAACGAAGGGGGAATTTAATGAAAGGGGGCAAGGTATACCCCTCTTGACCCCCTAGGAATGTTGTTGGGGTTATTAAAGGGTCCCGTGGGGAAAATAAAAAAAAATATATTTTTCACGGTAGAAGCGCTTCCCGGGCCGCGAACTGGGCCGCAAACTGGGCCGCAAACTGGTAGCGAAACGGGAATTCGCTATTTTGTGCTTCGTTTTAATTAAATTACTAGGTATAAGGGGGTGCGGGAGACGTATCCTAATCCCTTATGTTTTCTGAGGGTGGCTGAGGAGGCTCATATATGTTGATACATGTCTTCCAGCGGCTGTGCGTGCGCCATCTTGTCTCTCGGTAGGATCGAGAGAGAAGAAGAGGTGAAAAACGAAGGGGGAATTTAATGAAAGGGGGCAAGGTATTCCCCTCTTGACCCCCTAGGAATGATGTTGGGGTTATTAAAGGGTCCCGTGGGGGAAAAAAAATGATTTTTCACGGTAGAAGCGCTTCCCGGGCCGCAAACTGGTAGCGAAACGGGAATTCGCCATTTTGTGTTTCGTTTTAATTAAATTACTAGGTATAAGGGGGTGCGGGAGACGTATCCTGATCCCTTATGTTTTCTGAGGGTGGCTGAGGAGGCTCATATATGTTGATACATGTCTTCCAGCGGCTGTGCGTGAGCTTTTTTTTTTTTTTGCTGCGTGACGTCTGTTAACGTTCGAATCGATGGAAATCAGGAAGTGTTGACCGCCAATTTGTCAGTGCGATAAAATATTTTGTTATAAATGAATCCTTATTGATAAACATTGTCTGCGCCATCTTGCCTTTTTTCCAATGCCACAATTTTGTCGTGCACGGCAGCCATTTTAGATGCCAGGCCGGTCCCAGGCTATCACCTAGCCCTACGGATGTAGTTTATGGCCCCAGCTGTAGAGAATCCAGACATGCCAACCCTCCCGATTCAGGCGTGAGACTACTGATTTCAGTGCTAGTCTCCCGCCTCCCGATTTCTGCAAGCAAAAACCCGGGGGCATATTACCAACAACTAGCGATAATTTTTGTCTCTAACTTGTTTAGAGACAAAAATTATCGCCGCACATCGGCGATTTTTATCGCAGATAAACCTTGCAAATGCGATAAAAAACGGCCGCAATGCATGAATATCGCTGAAAAGTCAGCGATATTCATGCATTATCGAGCAAATGCTCTTAGCCATGTTATCCACCTCCCATTGGATAACATGGCTAAGAACTGCTCAGGGCAGGTGTTAGCTTTTGGAGATATTCGCGCTTAGCGCGAATATCTCCAAAAGTTGGTAATAGGAGATAGCGATGTTAGGGACTGTTTCCAGTCGCTAACATCTTGGCACGCCCACTTTGCATGTCATTAGTGATAAATATCACTGACATGCAAAGCGGGGCCCAAGATGGTCGCTATCTCCTTTTAGCTGTCACTAACTGGTGTTAGCGACAGCTTGGTAATAGGGAGATAATTTTATCTCCGCTTTCTTGGTTTTTAAAGCCAAAAAAGCGGAGATAAACCCCCTTGATAATATGCCCCACGATTCCTCGGGGGTTTCAGCTGACAAGGCTTGGTATTGTGTTACGTGGTAATTCTTCCAGGAAACGTCAGAGGGTCGATGCAGGGGTTCTAGAAGGGGTGATAAACCATTTAAGCCTCATGAACAAGCGCATGGTCTTTTAAAGATCTGTGAAGTACTCAGGGCGGCGGTGTGTGTGTGTCCTCTTTCAGGAGCGGGCGGGGGGGGGGCACTGCCAGCAACTTGCCAGGCCAGGCAGTGTTCAACACTTGCATCACCCTTTCTCTGCCTGCTATTGCGCTCCATGCTTCGGAAAGGTAAGAAAAAGAACGTGCATTTGAGTTTGAAATGTCCGATCCTGTAGCAGTACACTTGCAAAGCCCACACATGACAATAACCAGATTCAAGGCCCCATTCACCCGATTTTTTAAAAATATATAGCACTCCAACAAAGTAGGATTATAAAACTTTATTAACTTTTAAATATAACGAACGGAACAAAAACTGTAAAAACATTTAAACATTTTTGACAAAAAAAAGCAACAATGGTCAGAAGCTGTCTTTTGTGCGAATAGTCCCAAGGCAGCACAACGTGCTGAGTTCTGGACGG
Organism: Lissotriton vulgaris; assembly: GCF_964263255.1. Taxonomy (NCBI): domain Eukaryota; kingdom Metazoa; phylum Chordata; class Amphibia; order Caudata; family Salamandridae; genus Lissotriton; species Lissotriton vulgaris. Next base: position 36,930 of record NW_028247704.1, on the reverse strand, counting down.
CACCCAGGTGATGTCACCTGGGTGCCGCACTGGTTTTTGGGATCCTACAATGCAGCTCAGAAAAACAGCGTGGGGCGTCCCGGGTGGTGCGGGGGGAGGCCTCGTCAGTAGCGGTCTGTTGTGCGAATAGTCCCAAGGCAGCAGAACGCGCTGAGATGTGGATGGCACCCAGGTGATGTCCAGTAAACTGCCGCACTGGTTTTGTTATCCTACAATGCTGCTCCGAAAATTGGCGTGGGGCGGCCCGGGGGGGGCGTGGGGGAGGCGGCGTGAACGGGCCTCCCCAGGTGGCGGCCATCTAGCTGAGTTGCGCCCGCTCTTGCGGCTACAGCGTCTCGCTCACCATGTTGTTGACTTCCGCCCACTCTTGCAGTGCAGCGATAGGCGGCTGCCACAGGACTCTTAAAATGGCGGACGGCTCTTCGGTTTTGGGCCTGGTCCACTAAAATGGCTCTGGGACACCTTGGAACTCGGACGCTTGCCTGCTAGGGCTTGGGCTCCATTCTCGAAAGCGTCCCCTCAGCCGTGAAGATTCTACAAAAGTCTTGGGGGCCCTCGACTCCTGCAGGCTTCCGGTGGGGAGCGGCTGCCATGATTGCTCGCGGAATGACCACGACGGAGCCACGAGATGGTGGTGCTCTCATGCTGACACCAGCTTCAGTCTGAATCATCCAGAAACAAGGTGGGGCTTTCATCGTTTGGGAAAAAAAAATGTTCTAAACCAATGAAAAGTGTTATTTTTAGGTCATATGACCAAGCCTTCCATCTTTAGGAAATCAAAAGTAAAATGAACCAATGAAAAGTTTTATAAACAAGTCACATGACCTGTTATGCGGCATAGGGCTACAAAAAGCGTAGAAAATCCGTTGGCACGTGAGGCGGCGTCAGTAGCGGACCGATGTGCGAATAGGCCGAAGGCAGCACAACGCGCCGAGATCCGGATGGCACTGAGTTAGAGTCCAGCAAGTTGCTGCACTGGTGTGGCTATCCTACAATGCTGCACCAAAAGTCGGCGTGGGGCACCCCATTGGCCTGTGAGGTCGCGTCAGTCAGTGGGGGCTGTGCGTCTCCCCCAAGATGGAGGCTCCTCGGCTGCAGTGGAGCGCCCCTTAGCGTTTCACTCGCCGTCCAACTGAGTTGCGTCCGCACTTGCAGCTACAGTAGGCCGAAGGCAGCACAACGCGCCGAGATCCGGATGGCACCGAGGTGGTGTCCAGCAAGTTGCCGCACTGGTGTGGCCATCCTACAATGCTGCGCCGAAAGACGGCGTGTCCAGCTGAGTTGCGGTCACTCTTGCGGTACAGTGACTCGAACGCGCAGAGATCCGGATGGCACCGAGGTGGTGTCCAGCAAATTGCCGCACTGGTGTGGCCATCCTACAATGCTGCGCCAAAAGACGGCGTGTCCAGCTGAGTTCCGGTCACTTTTGCGGTACAGTGACTCGAACGCGCCGAGATCCGGATGGCACCGAGGTGGTGTCCAGCAAGTTGCCGCACTGGTGTGGCCATCCTACAATGCTGCGCCGAAAGTCGGCGTGGGGTGCCCCGTTGGCTTATGAGGTGATGTCAGTAGTGGACCGATGTGTGAATAGGTCGGAACCAGCACAAGGCGCCAAGATCCGAATGGCAAGTCCTGGATGTTGAGTGCCAAAGTTGAGAGTTCTGAGCAGTGCTTGTAAGACTGTCTGAAGCTTATTTGCACCTGCTGCAGCTTCACTATTGCCCTGGTGTGGCCAAAGATCGCACATGACATAGGCGGCCGGCTCCCGAGGTCCGGCGGAACTTTTTTCCTTTTCCTTTTTGCTTCTTGTCCCACAATCCGTTTCACCTGAAGACACGACCAGGTCCCTGAATGTGTGCAGGGGGACGTTATTGATTGAATCAAAATGGCGGCTTCACACAAAGCTGACTCAAGCGTTGCTGTTGATGCTATACAGACAAAAATTGGTTTTCAGTTTGTACATTCTTCAGGATTTTTTTTCCATCCAAGGCTGATTGAGAGTTTGTAGAAAAATGGCTTCAGATTTTCCACATACTACTCTTCAACATTCTTCCTAAATGTAACAATGTGAGACTCACTAGGAGAACGGCTGTTTATCTTTCCTTTCAAAATGCTGCCAACAATATTTTCTGAATGGAAGACACCATCTTGTAGCATAAAGGGCCGAAATGGGTTCTGGTCTGGCCGATGGTTGGTGGAGACATTTTGACTATATCTTGGACCTGCCCGGCCTCGCCCAAAATGGCGCCGGTATAAATGGGACTCGTAACTCCTTGTTGTGTACTGGTTGAACAACCTTGATATCACGAGATATGAATGCAGTTTTGATGCTCATGGCGGGCGGGGACGAGAATTGATTGAATATTTTGACATCCCTATTGATATTAAGTTCTGATGTGTTATTGATTACTGTAGTATTGAAAGTTCGAATTAACGTCACCCATGGTACTTGCCTGCAAATGTATATCTAGAAAAATTTTTTGTAAGTGGCCCTGTCGTAATTTAATTACAAAATGTACGTCCACCGATTCCGCAACTGTTAGACACCTTAGTTCTTGCAACCTAATGGCCCGCTCGTTACGTTCCTCTATAATGTAAATGTCTCCTCATCATATACGATTTCAGTTTGCTCCGTGGCCGGCCCACGTGGTTATAGGCCCGTATTTGTATACTGACATTTTCACAATAAAGGTTTTTAAAACAAAACATGGTAGTAGTATTTACATTGGTAAAGTTTTTACTTTTAGTCACTGTTTTCGAATCAGTAAAAGGCAAGTGAAATAAAGCAGTCCAATTACATGACGGATAAAAGGTATAATACGCAGGAACGCAGTAAAGATAAATGGTCAAGGGCAGTTGTGTTTTCCACTCCTGCAACATAAAGTGATCAATAAGAATCTGATAATCAGGCGTATCGGCGACTAAGGCAGCAGGCCGAGTCTCTTTTACTCAACGGCTCCGTCATGGAACGAAGAAACGCCCTTTTTCTCGAAAAAGGAATATATTTTACTTGCAGGACAGATGTAAATTTTCCGGGAAAGTACATTAGCCTGGAATATTATAACATATATGTTTAAAAAAAAAGTTCGAAATCAATAAAAAGCGTATTTTTTAGGTCATATGACCAAGCTTTTCATTATTAAAATAACAAAAGTAAAATGAACCAATAAAAAGTTTTATTAACAAGTCACATGACCTGTTATGCTTACGTTACGCGCTGCGCGCCGCGCCCCGGATCACTTCCGGGTGCGCTAACGCGGCGTGTCATATAACGCATTACGCGACAACGTAGGTCAAGAATATAGTCAAAATGTCTCCACCAATCAGCGTTCGGAACACAACCCCTTTCAGCAGTCCAAAAAGTTCTGTTAAATGACAACAGAGGGGACAGGCAACAAGAACCATCAGTCAAAGAGGGGAGGGCAAGTTCTTCTCTACCGGGTCATGTTGGGGCGCTACCGGAACTGATCGAATTGGTAGTCTACAGTGTTTCTGGATGTTTCAGACTAAAGCTGGCGTCAGCATGAGAGCACTACCATCTCGTAAGTCCGTCGTGGCCATTTCACGAGCAAACATGGCAGCCGCTCCCCACCAGAAGTCTGCGGGAGTCGGGGGCCCCCAAGACTTTTGTAGAATCTTCACGGCTGAGGGGACGCTTTCGAGAATGGGACCCAAGCCCTATCAGGGAAGCGTCCGAGTTCCAAGGTGTCCCAGGGCCATTTTAGTGGACCACGCCCAAATCTGAAGAGCCGGCCGTCATTTTGAGAGTCCTGTGGCAGTCGCTTATCGTTGCATCGCAAGAGCGGGAGCAACTCAACTACATGGTGAGCGAGACGCTGTAGTCGCAAGAGCGGGCGGTAAACAGCTGAATGGCGGAAGAGGCACAGTGTAGCAAAAGCGGGCGGAATGGCAACTAAAACGGTAAAGGGGCGCCCCACTACAGCGTGTCTTCAGGTCAAACGGATTGTGGGACAAGGTCCAGAATAGAAGAGTCATCAAAAGGCAAAAAGTTCCGCCGGACCCCGGGAGCCGGCCGCCTATGTCGGGGGCGATCTCAGGCTAAACCGGTGCTATAAGACTTGGGGAGGGGGTCGGAGCCAAGCGTCTTCTCCGAGTCCGTGCCATCACACCGCCCCTCGGGGGCCTCCGTCAAGCGGTTTAGGGAGGTACCATATCACATTGTTTTCAAATGCAGTCAGGTCCACAAACGACCCTCACTTACTTTGAGAATAGTGAAGCTGCAGTAGGTGGAAATAAGCTTCAGACAGTGTTACAAGCGCTGCTCAGAACTCTGAACTATGGCACCCAACATCCAGAACTTATGCCATTTGAGAACGGCAGTGACATCGAAGCAACTCAGGGACCAAAACCATTAACGTACTTTCACGTATGAAAATCTTACTTGGGGAGGGGGCAGGAGCGAAGCGCCCCCTCCCAGTCCGCGCCACCACACCGTATGTTGAAAATCTGAAGCCATCGTTCTACAAACTCAACCAACCTTGGATGGAAAAATCTAGAAAAATGTACAAACTGAAAACCAGTTTTGGTCTGCATAGCATCAGTAGCAACGCTTGCTATCAGAGTGCATGAGTTTTATGCTCGATCGATTGAGCTATCCGGATCGGGCAATAAAAAGTATAAAATAGTTATGTAAATAGTTATTTAATAAAATGTTTTACCCTGTTTCTTTGCTGGTGTGTTGTATATATTTTTAATATTTGCATAGGGTTTGTCGTTATTTTGGCGGGGGGGGGTGACGGAGCCGAGCTGTCTTGCAGCCCTCATGGTGTGGAGCTCAGTTCATCTCACTATTTTCGTATTTCTCATGAAGGGTTGTTCCTAATATTTCTATTTTAGCGAGGTCAAAAAGAGATCCAATTAGTGGCCTACTGATTTTGCTCGATTAATTTTATTTTTTTACACGATTTTTCACGATTTTTCACTATCTGCAAAGACTAAAGAGAGTATTGCGACTTTGTGCTTGTTTGTAAATAGAGAATGAACCAAAGAGAATCAATTGTAAAACAGTAAATGCTTGGATAACAATCAATCAAATGGAGAGACAAGCAGGCACGACGGATTACAACAGGGGTAAAGGCCTGCGTTAACTACCCTTCACTATCTGCAAAGAGAGAGTACTACTAAGAGAAAAGAGGGGAGGGGGGGCAGCGTTCAAAGCACATCAGCGTGCATAAACACGAAAAAGTTTTTACCTATCACATACTTGACATTTGACAGCTTTTGATATTTGCTATTAAAAAACCATTGAAATTCACAGAAAAAACCATAGGTTATAGACGATATATAGTTAGGAATTTGCATTTACAAAACCTTATTTTACTCACACAAAACCATTGAAATTCCATATATAGTTAGATGCGCTAACTATATATCGCGCACCCGCAATCCACTGCTGATGATGTCACATATTACATCATTCATGACATGGTTAGTGACATCACTGATGACATCACTGATGACATCTCAAATGACATCACTGATGAAATCACTGATAACATCTCATTTGACATTTCTGATCACATCACTGATGATATCATTCATGTGATAATACGATGAACCTCTTCAGACTCTAATATAACCTTAGATACAATCAGTGTAAACAGACACTCATAGACAGTCACTCATCCATGGAGTTACTCACACACCTAGTCAGTCATGCAAAGAATCAATCACACCTCCATTTCCTCAACTATACAGTTATACACACCTTACTTATTCAAACATATACTAACACATATTTTCTCTCTTATACAATCCCTGATACAAGTTCACAATGATCCATACAGCCACTCACACATTCACTGGCTCTTATGCACAGTTATTTATATATGTCAACTCTCACATGTACTATGTTTTACATATGTACTTACTTTGACATGTAGCACTGAGATATCCATTCACTCACCAATACACTCATGCACACAGTCAACCGCCCATACAGCTGTTTCCACATGCACTTTTGAAACCAATCATCTAGTGAATCAACTGCTCACACATCCATGCACAGAGTCCTACACCTCCCAACCACCCACACACACACTCAGTCTCCCATACAAATACTTGGGCAACCAATCAATAACCCATATAGTTACTCATATAGCTACTTATCAACACATGCAACAGTTTACAGAACAACAGACATAATGATGCACAAATTAAGACAGTTTAGTCACTGACCCATGCACTCAGTGAGACACATTTAATCACTCACTCATACAATCAGTCATGCACCTACTAAATCCTTCATCCAGACAATTATACATCCACTCATTCTTCAATATGTAAGACATATTTTAACTTTACAGAAACATACAGTCACTGGATGTTGTCATCAGTGATGTCATCAGTGATGTCATTTGAGATGTCATCAGTGATGTCATCAGTGAGGTCACTAACCATGTCATGAATGATGTAATATGTGACATCATCAGCAGTGGATTGCGGGTGCGCGATATATAGTTAGCGCATCTAACTATATATGGAATTTCAATGGTTTTGTGTGAGTAAAATAAGGTTTTGTAAATGCAAATTCCTAACTATATATCGTCTATAACCTATGGTTTTTTCTGTGAATATATATATATATATCGAAAAACACACAGATGGTGTGCTTCTGCCGCTTTTACAGCGGGCGCTCGACAGGGTTGCCAAACCTTAGAAATGTTCAGTTCCTGGCGTAATGTTCATATCTTGAAACACCAGAGTCGAAGCCCAGATTCAATTTTCAGTGCTCAGGTTTATTGGCGGAAAAACAGCCCCTACGCTTTTCGAGGTAAGCCTACCTCTTGCTCACGGGTGGAGTACAGGTAAATGCGCCAAACTTTTAAAGTGAAACAGACACAGTGTTACACATGTCATGTGGTAATAGGCATCAAAGACATACTCCCAGAGCTACAATGTTTCGACTCAGACGTGTTTTCCAACAAAGCAATGTAAATAATAACGTTTGCATAAAGCATTATACGGCCCACAAGGTTTTAACATAAATGCAGATTTCTTGAAGTTTCAAAACAACATAAATGTCAAATTAATAGATAATGCCACGCATTCGTATGAGGTCATAGACATATCAACATATCCTCTCATACTGCATTTGTTAAACAAAGGGCATGATAGAGCACAGCAAGGTGGTGCCCAAGTGGGCATACAACAATCGATATGATAGCAATCTCGTGAATGGTGCCCTGTCATATAAACAAAAGTTATTTACTTTCAAAAAATGGAAAGGTTATATAATCACATTGCATAGCAGTGTTGCTCAAAATGGTACAACCAACCAGCATCGATGTGCATCTATCATGTGGCCATAATCCTGATAAACACCACATACAGATTATCAAATTGACAAAAGAGTCCCGCAATATTTTTGCATATTGCATATATTTTGAAAAATAAGGATAACGCCCCAGTAGGCATGCACGATCTGGTGTATTGTAGAATAGATTTCTCAGTTTTCACAATTCAGCCCAAGTGGGCAAAGAGTCCAACACCTGCAACAAGAAACAACAGTATATTTTCAGCCCGTATGTCCTTGACACCAATATACATTATACTGTGCAAATGCATATTAAATAGTTAGATGCTTTTAAAAGTTAGCAGTGATCACAAAAGAGGCGGCTACAAGTTATAAAGATTCAGTCAATGTGTACACTACAAACAGTTCCAGTCAAGCAAGTTATAGGATTTATTCTCGAAGGTGGACTGCTAATTCTTCCCCGAGGTTGTGACCAACAGGTTGAATTGTGTTATACTTGATTATATATCTGGGCTCCAGCTTTCTTAGATCAAGCCACCGATTGCCACTTCTCTCCTTGTTATCAACACAGTCCAGGACCACAAACTTTAACAAATTAGGGTTTTGATTATGTTCTAAGGCAAAATGTCTAGCCACAGGGTACTGCTGGTTAAGATTTTTTATGGCCCTAAGGTGTTCTAGGACTCTAAGTTTTGCTTGCTTGGTGGTGCAACCAATGTAAAATTTGTCACAAGGACACTGTAACGCATATATAGCGTATTCGGTGGTACAGCTAAGATTTTTGGTAATTTTGTGAGATTTAGCAATAACTGTAAATCAATCAGGATCTCATCAGATCAGGAGGAACACAAAATTACCAAACATCTTAGCTGTCCCACCAAATACGCTATATATGCGTTACAGTGTCCTTGTGACAAATTTTACATTGGTTGCACCACCAAGCACGCAAAACCTAGAGTCCTAGAACACCTTAGGGCCATAAAAAATCTTAACCAGCAGTACCCTGTGGCTAGACATTTTGCCTTACAACATAATCAAAACCCTAATTTGTTAAAGTTTGTGGTACTGGACTGTGTTGATAACAAGGAGAGAGGTGGCAATCGGTGGCTTGATCTAAGAACGCTGGAGTCCAGATATATAATCAAGTATAACACAATTCAACCTGTTGGTCACAACCTCGGGGAAGAATTAGCAGTCCACCTTCGAGATTAAATCCTATAACTTGCTTGACTGGAACTGTTTGTAGTGTACACATTGACTGAATCTTTATAACTTGCAGCTGCCTCTTTTGTGATCACTGCTAACTTTTAAAAGCATCTAACTATTTTAATATGCATTTGCACAGTATAATGTATATTGGTGTCGAGGACATACGGGCTGAAAATATACTGTTGTTTCTTGTTGCAGGTGTTGGACTCTTTGCCCACTTGGGCTGAATTGTGAAAACTGAGAAATCTATTCTACAATACACCAGATGGTGCATGCCCACTGGGGCGTTATCCTTATTTTTAAAAATATATGCAATATGCATAAATATTGCGGGACTCTTTTGTCAATTTGATAATCTGTATGTGGTGTTTATCAGGATTATGGCCACATGATAGATGCACATCGATGCTGGTTGGTTGTACCATTTTGAGCAACACTGCTATGCAATGTGATTATATAACCTTTCAATTTTTTGAAAGTAAATAACTTTTGTTTATATGACAGGGCACCATTCACGAGATTGCTATCATATTGATTGGTGTATGCCCACTTGGGCACCACCTTGCTGTGCTCTATCATGCCCTTTGTTTAACAAATGCAGTATGAGAGGATATGTTGATATGTCTATGACCTCATACGAATGCGTGGCATTATCTATTAATTTGACATTTATGTTGTTTTGAAACTTCAAGAAATCTGCATTTATGTTAAAACCCTGTGGGCCGTATAATGCTTTATGCAAACGTTATTATTTACATTGCTTTGTTGGAAAACACGTCTGAGTCGAAACATTGTAGCTCTGGGAGTATGTCTTTGATGTCTATCACCACGTGACATGTGTAACACTGTGTCTGTTTCACTTTAAAAGTTTGGCGCGCTTACCTGTACTCCACCCGTGAGCAAGAGGTAGGCTTACCTCGAAAAGCGTAGGGGCTGTTTTTCCACCAATAAACCTGAGCAATGAAAATTGAATTTGGGCTTCGACTCTGGTGTTTCAAGATATGAACATTACGCCAGGAACTGAACATTTGTAAGGTTTGGCGACCCTGTCGAGCGCTCGCTGTAAAAGCGGCAGAAGCATGCCATCTGTGTGTTTTTCGATTTAATGTCAAACGCTTCTGCCCGCCCTAAACGTAATTGCCGAAATACTGAGGTACGTGTATTTGTGATAAAGCGGCGAACTATCTGGTAACCGCATCGAGTGGAAAACGTCATCTGGAGCTGAAAAAATAACATTTTAAGTCCGTATTTCCACGGTTGAATCAACGCGACTTTTCAAACACCTCGGATGCCGAGTTTCGAACCAGCGGCAAGAAAGAGTTGGGCGAGACAGATTATTTTTCAGTGCTGACAGCGGCACGCCGGGGGGCCCGCTGTACAGGATATAATGGCTGACACGAGGAATAGCAGGAGGAAGGAGGCGGCAGACAAGTTATTTACTCATGCTGGGACCAGTACTGAGGAAAATGTAAGCACAAACACGCCACCAGTCAAAACAGTGGACGAAGTGAAAAGATTATGGGACACGCTGTGGAAGGTACTTAAACGTGAACAATCCAAATGGTGGGAAGCGGCGGCCCTCACTAAATATCTGGAATGCAATCGAGTACCAAGGGGCTTACGTATATTCATCATTCCCACCTTCCAAAAGCCAGATCCAGAGCTCATCAACGAGTGGATGGAAAACAACAATGCATGTTCTAAGAACATGTTAAAAATACTGATTAAATACGCAGAGAAAGAGTGTGCTAAACTGAACGAGGAAAGTGAAGTTCTTATAAATAAACTTAAAGAGAAATATTCTGAAAATGACTTTTCAATTGAGATGGCCAAATTGAATAAACGTTTAGAGAAAATTGAACAAGAAATAAAAGATAAAAAACAACGAAAATTCCACTGCGACGAGGTCGATTATAAAAAAGGACAGATTCTAACCTTTGCAAAGTGATTTGATGCTCTAAGAGACTCGGCTAAGAAAGACCGGAAAACCAAACAGGTCACAAAGAATACGGCTGTCTCTGAGGCCACTGTAGTTACTGAGGAGGAAACTGCACTGGTGGAAACAGAAAGCGAGTCTGGTGACAGCGACGTTTCGGAATTGGATGAAACTGTTGCCCCAAAAGACAGAATTTTAAACGAGTTCGCCCTTATGGTACAAGGACGTCAAATGGGCACGCCTCCAAGGAATCGTGGAAGAGGCGGCAGAGGAGGAAACAAAGCAATTGGAAGAGGAATCGCAAAGAATGTGGCCAGCCCGGTGGGAATGCGCACAAGGGGCAAATCTGCAAAGCAATGATGACAAAAACTGTGGTAAATTTATCTAAACGCATTTTAACATCTGATCAATTGGAAGTGTCATCAAGAGGTCTTTCATTTTGCCCTACAGCGAGATTTAATTTCACTAACTCGCGCATAGACCTATTTCGCTTTACCCGTAAACTCAAGTTAAAAAAATGGTTTGCCAGTAAAATACGTTTGAAAAAAGATGATACTCATGATAAAGCGAGTAGGTTGACTCTTAATGACGCTGAAACATTGCAAGCCTTTCATGAATTAGCAGGCTGTGATAATGTTATTGATGATCCCTTATTGAATCTGGTTGAAACAGAAACAGTTGATATGAGTAGTATGAGTGGTTTTAAACCCAAATCAGTCTTTGTACCCAACATTGTGAACAGTTATATTGATACTTTTGAACAGGGTATGTTGGAGGAAATGCGTAGAATTGATAGGAAAAGACCCAAGCTTAATATGAACCTTAGTAGGAATCAATTTCTCGCATTGAAAGATATGGAAAGTTGGTCTGATGTGGTGATCAAAAATAGTAACAAGGGGGGGAATGTGGTTATTTGGCCCCTTGACATGTACTTGAAGGAAGGATACAGGCAGTTGAGTGATCTGGAAAATTATGTAACGGCTACCAAACAAGAATACAATGATATGAAACAAATGTATTTTGATAAATTGTATAACTGGAAAGAAATGGGTATAATAGAAGATAAGGAGTGCAAGTTCCTTGTATGCAGATACCCTTTGATACGGGCATTATATTTACTGCCTAAGTTGCATAAAAACATTGAAATACTACCTGGGAGACCGATCGTCTCATCTGTGGGCAGTCTACTAGAAAATACCTCTAAGTATATCGATCACTTTCTGCAGCCTTTAGTGCATGCCTTACCATCTTATGTTAGGGACACCTCTGACTTTTTGAAAAGTATTGACAAATTCACATGGAAACCTGAATATTGGTTGATCAGATTTGATGTGATCAGCTTGTATACAAGCATACCACAAAATCTAGGTATTGATGCATGTAAATATTTTCTAAAAAATCGTTCCATCTCCCATTTGGTACATACCAATATGTTACTTGAAATGATGTGGCTATGCCTCAAGAACAGCTTTTTCATTTTTAATAAAAGTCTGTGGGACGGCGATGGGTACATGCTTTGCCCCCAGTTTCGCGGGGTTGTACCTGGGCTGGTGGGAGGAGCTAGTGGTGAGCAACATCTCCCACTATAGTACCCAAGCTGTCCTTTGGATAAGGTACATAGACGACATTTTCTGCATCTGGAATGGCACACTTAACCAAGCTAAAGAATTTGAAACAATTATCAACGATAACTGTCTCAATCTTAAATTCACTAGTCAAATGAGCCAAACACAACTTGAATTCTTAGATGTGAATTTTGGTAGTTAAAGACGGGGCTCTTACTAGCTCACTATTCCGCAAGAAGACTGCGGGAAATAGTCTCCTGGATGCTGATAGCTGTCATCCTGCTACACTCATACGCAGTATACCGTTGGGGGAACTCATCAGGGCCAAACGGAACTGCAGCACAGTTGACAGTTATGAGCAAGAAAAACAACTGATGATGAAAAGGTTTACTGCTAGGGGATACTCTAAGAAAACTATCAAGCAGGCAGTGGCTAGAGTTGCCCAGATGGACAGGGGGGACCTCCTGATCCCTAAAGAGCGCAAGAGAGACGACACTATTCGCTTCATAACTAACTATGATTGTCAATCATGGGAGATAAGGCGAGGCTTGAAAAAATTCTGGGATGTCCTTAGATTGGACAAAGACCTGCAGGTAACAATATTTGATACCCCGTCAGTTACACACAAAAAAGCTAAATCACTGAGAGATATCTTAAGCACTACACTAATTAAAGAGAGCCCTAAACCTAATGCAATACAAGGAATTTTTTCCCTGTAATAGATGTAAGGCATGCAGATTTAGCAATAACTGTAAATCAATCAGGATCTCATCAGATCAGAAGGAACACAAATTACCAAACATCTTAGCTGTACCACCGAATACGCTATATATGCGTTACAGTGTCCTTGTGACAATTTTTACATTGGTTGCACCACCAAGCAAGCAAAACTTAGAGTCCTAAAACACCTTAGGGCCATAAAAAATCTTAACCAGCAGTACCCTGTGGCTAGACATTTTGCCTTAGAACATAATCAAAACCCTAATTTGTTAAAGTTTGTGGTAATGGACTGTGTTGATAACAAGGAGAGAGGTGGCAATCGGTGGCTTGATCTAAGAAAGCTGGAGTCCAGATATATAATCAAGTATAACACAATTCAACCTGTTGGTCACAACCTCGGGGAAGAATTAGCAGTCCACCTTCGAGATTAAATCCTATAACTTGCTTGACTGGAACTGTTTGTAATGTACACATTGACTGAATCTTTATAACTTGCAGCCGCCTCTTTTGTGATCACTGCTAACTTTTAAAAGCATCTAACTATTTTAATATGCATTTGCACAGTATAATGTATATTGGTGTCGAGGACATACGGCCTGAAAATATACTGTTGTTTCTTGTTGCAGGTGTTGGACTCTTTGCCCACTTGGGCTGAATTGTGAAAACTGAGAAATCCATTCTACAATACACCAGATGGTGCATGCCCACTGGGGCGTTATCCTTATTTTTAAAAATATATGCAATATGCATAAATATTGCGGGACTCTTTTGTCAATTTGATAATCTGTATGTGGTGTTTATCAGGATTATGGCCACATGATAGATGCACATCGATGCTGGTTGGTTGTACCATTTTGAGCAACACTGCTATGCAATGTGATTATATAACCTTTCCATTTTTTGAAAATAAATAACTTTTGTTTATATGACAGGGCACCATTCACGAGATTGCTATCATATTGATTGGTGTATGCCCACTTGGGCACCACCTTGCTGTGCTCTATCATGCCCTTTGTTTAACAAATGCAGTATGAGAGGATATGTTGATATGTCTATGACCTCATACGAATGCGTGGCATTATCTATTAATTTGACATTTATGTTGTTTTGAAACTTCAAGAAATCTGCATTTATGTTAAAACCTTGTGGGCCGTATAATGCTTTATGCAAACATTATTATTTACATTGCTTTGTTGGAAAACATGTCTGAGTCGAAACATTGTAGCTCTGGGAGTATGTCTTTGATGTCTATCACCACGTGACATGTGTAACACTGTGTCTGTTTCACTTTAAAAGTTTGGCGCGCTTACCTGTACTCCACCCGTGAGCAAGAGGTAGGCTTACCTCGAAACGCGTAGGGGCTGTTTTTCCGCCAATAAACCTGAGCACTGAAAATTGAATTTGGGCTCCGACTTTGGTGTTTCAAGATATGCACATTACACCAGGAACTGAACATATATATATATATATATTCACAGAAAAAACCATAGGTTATAGTGGATATATAGTTAGGAATTTGCATTTACAAAACCTTGAAAATTCAATGAAAAAACCATTGGTTTTAGGCCATATATAGTTAGGGATTTGCATTTACAAAACCTTATTTTACTCGCATAAAACCATTGAAATTCCATATATAGTTATAAGCGCTAACTATATATCGCGCACCCGCAATCCACTGCTGATGATGTCACATATTACATCATTCATGACATGGTTAGTGACATCACTGATGACATCACTGATGACATCTCAAATGACATCACTGATGACATCACTGATGACAACATGCAGTGACTGTATGTTTCTGTAAAGTTAAAATATCTCTTACATATTGAAGAATGAGTGGATATATAAGTGTCTGGATGAAGGATTTAGTAGGTGCATGACTGACTGTATGAGTGAGTGATTAAATGTGTCTCACTGAGTGCATGCGTTAGTGACTAAACTGTCTTAATTTGTGCATCATTATGTCTGTTGTTCTGTGAACTGTTGCATGTGTTGATAAGTAGCTATATGAGTAACTACATGGGTTATTGATTGGTTGCCCAAGTATTTGTATGGGATACTGAGTGTGTGTGTAGGTGGCTGGGAGGTGTATGACTCTGTGCATAGATGTGTGAGCAGTTGATTCACTAGATGTATGGTTTCAAAAGTGCATGTGGAAACAGCTGTATGGGCGGTTGACTGTGTGCATGAGTGCATTGGAGAGTGAATGGATATCTCAGTGCTACATGTCAAAGTAAGTACATATGTAAAACACAGTACATGTGAGAGTTGACATATATAAATAACTGTGCATAAGAGCCAGTGAATGTGTGAGTGGCTGTATGGATCATTGTGAACTTGTATCAGGGATTGTATAATAGAGTAAATATGTGTTAGTATATGTTTGAATAAGTAAATTTTGTATAACTGTATAGTTGAGGAAATGGAGGTGTGATTGATTCTTTGCATGACTGACTAGGTGTGTGAGTAACTCCATGGATGAGTGACAGTCTGTGAGTGTCTGTTTACACTGATTGTATCTAAGGTTATATTAGAGTCTGAAGAGGTTCATCGTATTATCACATGAATGATATCATCAGTGATGTTATCAGTCATGTCAAATGAGATGTTTTCAGTGATGTCATCAGTGATGTCATTTGAGATGTCATCAGTGATGTCATCAGTGATGTCACTAACCATGTCATGAATGATGTAATATGTGACATCATCAGCAGTGGATTGCGGGTGCGCGATATATAGTTAGCGCTTATAACTATATATGGAATTTCAATGGTTTTATGCGAGTAAAATAAGGTTTTGTAAATGCAAATCCCTAACTATATATGGCCTAAAACCAATGGTTTTTTCATTGAATTTTCAAGGTTTTGTAAATGCAAATTCCTAACTATATATCCACTATAACCTATGGTTTTTTCTGTGAATTTCATTGGTTTTTTAATAGCAAATATGAAAAGCTTTAAAATGTCAAGTACGTGATAGATAAAAACATTTTCGTATTTATGCACGCTGATGTGCTTTGAACGCTGCACCCCCCCCCCTCCCCTCTTTTGTCTTAGTAGTACTCTCTCTTTGCAGATAGTGAACGGTAGTTAACGCAAGCCTTTGCCCCCGTTGTAATCCGTCGTGCCTGCTTGTCTCTCCATTTGATTGATTGTTGTCCAAGCATTTACTGTTTTAGAATTGGTTCTCTTTGGATCATTCTCTATTTACAAACAAGCACAAAGTCGCAATACTCTGTTTAGTCTTTGCAGATAGTGAAAAATCGTGTAAAAAAATAAAAGTAATCGAGCAAAATCAGTAGGCCACTAATTGGATCTCTTTTTGACCTCGCTAAAATAGAAATATTAGGAACAACCCTTCATGAGAAATACGAAAATAGTGAGATGAACTGAGCTCCACACCATGAGGGCTGCAAGACAGCTCGGCTCCATCACCCATCCCGCACAAAATAATGACAAACCCTATGCAAATATTAAAAATATAGACAACACACCAGCAAAGAAACAGGGTAAAACATTTTATTAAAAAACTATTTACATAACGTTGGTTTATAAGATGATGTCAGTAGTGGACCGATGTGTGAATAGATCGAAAGCAGCACAAGGCTCCAAGATCCGGACGGCAAGCTCCTGGATGTTGGGTGCCATAGTTCAGAGTTCTGAGTTTGAGCCTTTTTCAATGCCTGTGCTTTGTTGAATCAAAATGGCGGCTTGACACAAAGCTGACTCAAGCGTTGCTACTGATGCTAAGCAGACCAAAACTGGTTTTCAGTTTGTACATTTTTCTAGATTTTTCAATCCAAGTTTGGTTGACTTTGTAGAACGATGGCTTCAAATTTTCAACATACGGTGTGGTGGCGCTGACTGGGAGGGGGCGCTTCGCTCCTGCCCCCTCCCCAAGTAAGATTTTCATACGTGAAAGTACGTTAATGGTTTTGGTCCCTGAGTTGCTTCGATGTCACTGCCATTCTCAAATAGCATAAGTTCTGGATGTTGGGTGCCATAGTTAAGAGTTCTGAGCAGTGCTTGTAACACTGTCTGAAGCTTATTTCCACCTACTGCAGCTTCACTATTCTCAAAGTAAGTGAGTGTCGTTTGTGGACCTGACTGCATTAGAAAACAATGTGATATGTTACCTTCCTAAACAGCTTGACGGAGGCCCCTGAGGGGCGGTGTGATGGCCATGGACTCGGATAAGACGCTTGGCTCCGACACCCTCCCCAAGTCTTATAGCACTGGTGTAGCCTGAGATCGCCCCCGACATAGGCGGCCGGCTCCCGGGGTCCGGCGGAACTTTTTGCCTTTTGATGACTCTTCAATTCTGGACCTTGTCCCACAATCCGTTTCACCTGAAGACAAGCTGTAGTGGGGCGCCCCTTTACCGTTTTAGTTGCCATTCCGCCCGCTTTTGCTACACTGTGCCTCTTCCGCCATTCAGCTGTTTACCGCCCGCTCTTGCGACTACAGCGTCTCGCTCACCATGTAGTTGAGTTGCTCCCGCTCTTGCGGTGCAGCGATAGGCGGCTGCCACATGGCTCTCAAAATGGCGGCCGGCTCTTCGGTTTTGGGCCTGGTCCACTAAAATGGCCCTGGGACACATTGGAACTCGGACGCTTCCCTGATAGGGCTTGGGTCCCATTCTCGAAAAGCGTCCCCTCAGCCGTGAAGATTCTACAAAAGTCTTGGGGGCCTCCGACTCCCGCAGGCTTCTGGTGGGGAGCGGCTGCCATGATTGCTCGTGGAATGGCCACGACGGAGCTACGAGATGGTAGTGGTCTCATGCTGACGCCAGCTTTAGTCTGAAACATCCAGAAACACTGTAGACTACCAATTCGATCAGTTCCGGTAGCGCCCCAACATGACCCGGAAGAGAAGAACTTGCCCTCCCCTCTTTGACTGATGGTTCTTGTTGCCTGTCCCCTCTGTTGTCATTTAACAGAACTTTTTGGACTGCTGAAAGGGGTTGTGTTCTGAACGCTGGTTGGTGGAGACATTTTGACTATATTCTTGACCTACGTTGTCGCGTAATGCGTTATATGACACGCCGCGTTAGCGCACCCGGAAGTGATCCGAGGCGCAGCGCGCAGCGCGTAACGTAAGCATAACAGGTCATGTGACTTGTTAATAAAACTTTTCATTGGTTCATTTTACTTTTGTTAATTTAATGATGAAAAGCTTGGTCATATGACCTAAAAATTACGCTTTTTATTGTTTTCGAATATTTTTTTTTCAAACATATGTTATAATATTCCAGGCTAATGTACTTTCCCGGAAAATTTACAACTGTCTTGCAAGTAAAATATATTCCTTTTTCGAGAAAAAGGGCGTTTCTTCCTTCCATGACGGAACCGTTGAGTAAAAGAGATTCGGCCTGCTGTCTTAGTCGCCGATAAGCCTGATTATCAGATTCTTATCGATCACTTTATGTTGCAGACATGAAAAACACAACTGCCCTTGACCATTTATCTTTACTGCGTTCCTACATATTATACCTTTTATCCGTCATGTAATTGGACTGCTTTATTTCACTTGCCTTTTACTGATTCGAAAACAGTGACTAAAAGTAAAAACTTTACCAATGTAAATACTACTACCGTGTTTTGTTTTAAAAACCTTTATTGTGAAAATGTCAGTATACAAATACGGGCCTATAACCACGTGGGCCGGCCACAGAGCAAACTGAAATCGTATATGATGAGGAGACATTTACACTGTAGAGGAACGTAACGAGCGGGCCATTAGGTTGCAAGAACTAAGGGGTCTAACAGTTGCGGAATCGGTGGACATACATTTTGTAATTAAAATAGGACAGGGCCACTTACAATAACATTTTCTAGATATACATTTGCGGGCAAGGAGTTACGAGTCCCATTTATACCGGCGCCATTTTGGGCGAGGCCGGGCAGGTCCAAAATATAGTCAAAATGTCTCCACCAACCATCGGCCAGACCAGAACCCCTTTCGGCCCTTTATGCTACAAGATGGTGTCTTCCATTCAGAAAATATTGTTGGCAGCATTTTGAAAGGAAACAGAAACAGCCGTTCTCCTAGTGAGTTTCACATTGTTACATTTAGGAAGAATGTTGAAGAGTAGTATGTGGAAAATCTGAAGCCATTTTTCTACAAACTCTTAATCAGACTTGGATGGAAAAAAAAAACATGAAGAATGTACAAACTGAAAACCAATTTTTGTCTGTATAGCATCAACAGTAACGCTTGAGTCAGCTTTGTGTCAAGCCGCCATTTTCATTCAATCAATAGCGTCCCCCTGCACACATTCAGGGACCTGGTCGTGTCTTCAGATGAAACGGATTGTAGGAAAAGAAGCAGAAAGGAAAAGGCAAAAAGTTCCGCCGGACCTCGGGAGCCGGCCGCCTATGTCATGTGCGACCTTTGGCCACACAAGGGCAATAGTGAAGCTGCAGCAGATGCAAATAAGCTTCAGACAATCTTACAAGCACTGCTCAGAAATCTCAACTGAGGCACTCAACATCCAGGACTTGCCATTCGAATCTTGGCGCCTTGTGCTGGTTCCGACCTATTCACACATCGGTCCTGGATCTCGGCGCGTTCGACTCACTGTACCGCAACAGTGACCGCAATTCAGCTGGACAAGCCGCCATTTTCATTCACTCAATAGCGTCCCCCTACACACATTCAGGGACCTGGTCGTGTCTTCAGATGAAACGGATTGTAGGAAAAGAAGCAGAAAGGAAAAGGAAAAAAGTTCCGCTGAACACCACCTTGGGCAATAGTGAAGCTGCAAAAGGTGCAAATAAGCTTCAGACAGTCTTCAACTTACTCTGATTCTTATAATAAACTTCAGATAGTCTTACAAGCACTGCTCAGAACTCTCAACTGAGGCACTCAACATCCAGGACTTGCCGTTCGGATCTTGGCGCCTTGTGCTGGTTCCGACCTATTCACACATCGGTCCACTACTGACATCACCTCATAAGCCAACGGGGCACCCCACGCCGACTTTCGGCGCAGCATTGTAGGATGGCCACACCAGTGCGGCAACTTGCTGGACACAACATCGGGGCCATCCAGATCTCGGCGCGTTCGACTCACTGTACCGCAACAGTGACCGCAACTCAGCTGGACACGCCGTCTTTCGGCGCAGCATTGTAGGATGGCCACACCAGTGCGGCAATTTGCTGGACACCACCTCGGTGCCATCCGGATCTCGGCGCGTTCGAGTCACTGTACCGCAACAGTGACCGCAATTCAGCTGGACACGCCGTCTTTCGGCGCAGCATTGTAGGATGGCCACACCAGTGCGGCAATTTGCTGGACACCACCTCGGTGCCATCCAGATCTCGGCGCGTTCGAGTCACTGTACCGCAACAGTGACCGCAACTCAGCTGGACACGCCATCTTTCGGCGCAGCATTGTAGGATGGCCACACCAGTGCAGCAATTTGCTGGACACCACCTCGGTGCCATCCGGATCTCGGCGCGTTGTGCTGCCTTCGGCCTATTCGCACATCGGTCCGCTACTGACGCCGCCTCACGTGCCAACGGATTTTCTACGCTTTTTGTAGCCCTATGCCGCATAACAGGTCATGTGACTTGTTTATAAAACTTTTCATTGGTTCATTTTACTTTTGGTTTCCTAAAGATGGAAGGCTTGGTCATATGACCTAAAAATAACACTTTTCATTGGTTTAGAACATTTTTTTTTCCCAAACGATGAAAGCCCCACCTTGTTTCTGGATCATTCAGACTGAAGCTGGCGTCAGCATGAGAGCACCACCATCTCGTGGCTCCGTCGTGGTCATTCCGCGAGCAATCATGGCAGCCGCTCCCCACCGGAAGCCTGCGGGAGTCGGGGGCCCCCAAAACTTTTGTAGAATCTTCACGGCTGAGGGGACGCTTTTCGAGAATGGAGCCCAAGCCCTAGCAGGCAAGCGTCCGAGTTCCAAGGTGTCCCAGGGCCATTTCAGTGGACCAGGCCCAAAACCGAGGAGCCGTCCGCCATTTTAAGAGCCATGTGGCAGCCGCCTATCGCTGCACTACAAGAGTGGAAGCAACTCAACAACATGGTGAGCGAGACGCTGTAGCCGCAAAAGCGAGCGCAACTCAGCTAGATGGCCGCCACCTGGGGAGGCCCGTTCACGCCGCCTCCCCCACCCCCGGGCCGCCGCACGCCAATTTTCGGAGCAGCATTGTAGGATACCAAAACCAGTGCGGCAGTTTACTGGACATCACCTGGGTGCCTGTCGTACATGTTGTGTCAGCCATGTGACACTGGACACAGTCCCATCAACATCTCAACGCGTTCTGCTGCCTTGGGACTATTCGCACAACAGACCGCTACTGACGAGGCCTCCCCCCGCACCACCCGGGACGCCCCACGCTGTTTTTCTGTGCTGCATTGTAGGATCCCAAAACCAGTGCGGCACCCAGGCGACATCACCTGGGTGCCGTCCAGAACTCTGCACGTTGTGCTGCCTTGGGACTATTCGCACAAAAGACAGCTTCTAACCATTGTTGCTTTTTGTGTTGAAAAATGTTTAAATGTTTTTAGTTTTTGTTCCGTTCGTTATAGTTAATAGTTAATAAAGTTTTATAATCTTACTTTGTTGGAGTGTTATCTATTTTTTTAAAAACGGGTGAATGGGGCCTTGAATCGGGTTATTGTCATGTGTGGGCTTTGGAAGTGTGCTGCTGCAGGATCGGACATTTCAAACTCAAATGCACGTTCTTTTTCTTACCTTTCCGAAGCATGGAGCGCAATAGCAGGCAGAGAAAGGGTGATGCACGTGTTGAACACTACCTGACCTGGCAAGTTGCTGGCAGTGCCCCCCGCCCGCTCCTGAAAGAGGGCACACACACACCGCCGCCCCGAGTACTTCACAAATCTTTAAAAGACCATGCGCTTGTTCATGAGGCTTAAATGGTTTATCACCTCTTCTAGAACCCCTGCATCGACCCTCTGACGTTTCCTGGAAAAATTACCATGTAACACAATACCAAGCCCTGTCAGCTGAAACCCCCAAGGAATCGTGGGGCATATTATCAAGGGGGTTTATCTCCGCTTTTTTGGCTTTAAAAGCCAAGAAAGCGGAGATAAAAATATCTCCCTATTACCAAGCTGTCGCTAACACCAGTTAGTGACAGCTAAAAGGAGATAGCGACCATCTTGGGCCCCGCTTTGCATGTCAGTGATACTTATCACTAATGACATGCAAAGCGGGCGTGCCAAGATGTTAGCGACTGGAAACAGCCCCTTACATCGCTATCTCCTATTACCAACTTTTGGAGATATTCGCGCTAAGCGCGAATATCTCCAAAATCTAACACCTGCCCTGAGCAGTTCTTAGCCATGTTATCCAATGGGAGGTGGATAACATGGCTAAGAGCATTTGCTCGATAATACATGAATATCGCTGACTTTTCTGCGATAATAGCAAGGTTTATCTGCGATAAAAATCGCCGATGTGCGGCGATAATTTTTGTCTCTAAACAAATAAGAGACAAAAATTATCGCTAGTTGTTCGTAATATGCCCCCGAGTTTTTGCTTGCAGAAATCGGGAGGCGGGAGACTAGCACTGAAATCAGTAGTCACACGCCTGAATCGGGAGGGTTGGCATGTCTGAATTCTCTACAGCTGGGGCCATAAACTACATCCGCAGGGGTAGGTGATAGCCTAGGTCCGGCCTGGACAATCGGACACAGAGGAAGAGGAGTGTCAGAGGGTGCGGTAGTGAATAGGGTGAAAGAGAGGTGTCGGGAGGGCACAGGGTGTGATTCTCAGAGAAGAGCAGCGCAGATGGGGGGAAGTATATGGCCCATGCATGAGAGACAGAGCGGGGATGACCAGTGCGTGGGGGAGATGCTTGCGAGGGTGGGAAGCCATGCTGAGGATCGGCGGCGTGCAGAGAGTGGGCCTGGTCAAGGCATCTAAAATGGCTGCCGTGCACGACAAAATTGTGGCATTGGACAAAAAGGCAAGATGGCGCAGACAATGTTTTTCAATAAGGATTCATTTATAACAAAATATTTACTCGCAGTGACAAAATGGTGGTCAACACTTCCTGATTTCCATCGAATCGAACGTTAACAAACGTCACGCAGCAAAAAAAAAAAAAAAAAAAAAAAGCTCATGCACAGAGCAGTTTTTAACCATGTTATCCAATACTCATGCATTGTGGCCGATGTGCGGTGATAATTTTTATCTCTAAACAATTAAAACGAAGCACAAAATGGCGAATTCCCGTTTCGCTACCAGTTTGCGGCCCAGTTCGCGGCCCGTGAAGCGCTTCTACCGTGAAAAATCATTTTTTTTTTCTTTTCCCCACGGGACCCTTTAATAACCCCAACAACATTCCTAGGGGGTCAAGAGGGGGATACCTTGCCCCCTTTCATTAAATTCCCCTTTCGTTTTTCACCTCTTCTTCTCTCTCGATCCTACCGAGAGACAAGATGGCGGCCGCTCCAGACTGTTTAGAATGTTGACAGACACCGGAGAGCCAATCAGCTTTCTGCACGCAAAGTTCCGAAACGCGAAAAGTAAGCGGACCGGATCGCTGCCCGGAGCGCTGTTACAGATATATATCTTGATTTAAACGTTAATTTCTCAAAATCCACTGAAGCACATATATTGAGACCTAGCAAAGGCACATCGGGCTAACAGTCCCTACAATTTTGCCAAGTTTCGTGCAAATCCATTCAGCCGTTCGAGCTAAAAGTGAGTCCAACCGCCCTATGGAAAACTCAATGCAAAAAACGCGTTTTGGGACCCCCTTTTTTCTCAGCCCCCCCTTGACGAAACCCCACCAAATTTTCAGGGGCTGCTCAGAAACAAAATGTGCCATTTTCCTGAAAATTTCAGCCGATTCCGTCCACAAACGCCAAAGTTATTAGACATAGAATTTTCAGAAATCCCATAGGGAATTAATCCTAACTATATATACCTACTGGCGATAGCCAGTAGGTAATATACATATATATATATACATATATATATATATATTACCTACTGGCGGTCGCCAGTAGGTAGTTATAGTTAGGATTGTTTTCCATAGGAAATCCTCAACATTCTATTTGGAATAACTTTGGCCCTGGTTGAAAAATCTTAGCGAATTTCTCAAAGAAGATGGCTCGGTCCGCTGCGCTCCTTCCCTGAAAGTTTGGGGGGGATTGGTCAAGTGGGGGCTGAGATATAAGGGGGGTCCCAAAACGTGTTTTCTGCATGTTATTTTCCATAGGACCTTTAGACTCGGCTACAGGTCGAACGGCTGAATGGATTTATAAGAAATTTGGCAAAACTGTAGAGTCCGGTACGCAGATTACGCTTTTTTTGGAATGGTGTAAATCCGTTCAGTAGTTGTTGAGAAAAATAAAGTTAAAGTCAATTATATATCTATAGGCGCGCACGCGTGCGCGCACTCAAGCGGCTGCGCGTGAGCGGAATTTTTTTTTGCTGCGTGACGTCTGTTAACGTTCGATTCGAAGGAAATCAGGAAGTTTTGTCCGCCATTTTGTCACTGCGAGTAAATATATTGTTCATTTCAAAGCGTTAAAACATGGAAAGGGGAGAAGGTAGAGATTGTTTTGCTGCGTAGCTTTTCTGGGGGTGTGCAGTAAGGCCCTTAAACGCAAAAAGATATAATTTTTTCCCGAAAAAAAATACGGGGTGCGCGCATCTGGTCGCGCACACCTATTCACAAGAGTGTGAAAATGGAGATAAATCAGAAGTTTGAGTGCTTAGATATAAGGTGGCTCTGAAAAGAGCCATTGTGTTAATTGAGTGTTTTCTGCATTTATAAGTAAGTACCGATGCAGAGCCTGATGTTGCAGAGGAAGATTCTGTTTCCCTCATTCGTGAAATGAACACCGTCTCTCCTATAGACGTCTTGCATGTGGTATCGCAAGTTGTTGTGGTAAATAGAACCCATGCTATAATCTCCGAGGAACGCAGAAACTGATTTATTTACATGTCTCCTTGCTTTCTCAAATTGTGCACAATGTTGATTGGACCAATTCCATTTCTGTCTTTGGCATATATTGGAATATACCAAGGCAGATCGAGGAAA
Organism: Lissotriton vulgaris; assembly: GCF_964263255.1. Lineage (NCBI taxonomy): Eukaryota > Metazoa > Chordata > Amphibia > Caudata > Salamandridae > Lissotriton > Lissotriton vulgaris. The sequence continues at coordinate 12,172 of NW_028247704.1, read as the reverse complement.
AAGTGTCATCAATTGTCGAAAGGTGTCTTTTAGAAGCATTTCCAGACCTACCCCAGTGATTGTGCCTAGATCGTTCCCACCACAGTGCACAATTATAAGGTCTGGTTCTGGGAGATGCATAAAAGTTTTCACCAATGGAATCAATTGGTGACATTTCAATCCTCTTTTGGCAATCCATGTTATGTGTACATTTGGTAAGCCGAGGTTGCAAATTCGTCTGCTTACTGCATATTTTTCACTCCAGTGAATATAACTGTGTCCTATTAGCCAGACCTTCATTTACAAGGGATTTGTAGTCGTCCTCCGATCGGTTCTGGAAGTGGAATGGTAGTTAGAAGTTGAAATTCTAAATAAAGAAAAAGGAAGAGGCTGGGTGTGGTTAAAAAAATAAAAATGATTGGTTGATTGTAATAAGTGGAGATTGAACAGTACGTTGCATGTTAATGTTTATGTTAAACGAAAAGTACTATTGGGTGTGATAAAAAAAGGCATGTAACAGAGTTGTGGATTGGCAGGTGTTTCTGGAGGGAAAACAGTCTTCTTAGTTTGCTGTAGAACGTTGAGACATGAACTTTTGACCTGTGCCTTCAGCAAGGTGCAGAATGAGGTGTTACCATGGAAACAGCCGGAGATGGCAGTTGGTGATGGGTTCACTCTTTGGTGCCTCTGCATCTGACTCTGTTCTCTGGTGGCTGGCGGAGAACTGTTTGTTATTGTGGAGATGAAAGGGTGATAAGGAGAGAAATACGACATAGCGTCTGGCCTGTAGAAGCGTGGGAGCAGTGATTAAGTTTAAGTGAAGCGGAACTGTGGCGGTGCTTAGTAACAGTAAAAAAAATTTTTTAACAGTGGTATAACTGTCTGTGCGGTGCGCAACCTACTAAGAAAGAGTTCACGGGCCGTAATTGGCTTGCAGTTTCTAGTATCAGTAAGTGAGGTCGAGAAAAGAAAACATTCAGGACTTTATTTATGAAGGCCTTGCGCCACCGGTGCGTCAGTTTTTCACATTTTAAAAAATGAGGCACCGGCGGCGGAAGGTCTTCATAAATAAGGTCCTCAGTGACTACAGTTAAGGTTATGTGGAACCCATGAATAGTTTTTCAATATGAAATAATTTCAGTTGAGATTATGGATTAAAAGAGAAACCGTGAATATTTGAAATGTTTATTTAGAAATGTACTGTTTTAAAGGCAAATCATTATGTAATATGAGTACAGAAATTACAAAAAACACAGTAATTGGTATTGTCAGTAGTACATGGAATACAAACGCTATAGTTGAAGAAAAATGAATATAGTTAGAAAAAAACATTGTACACTTTTATAAGGAAGTATATCATATTTTAATAAATGGAAGAAGGTCTCTGGCCTTTCAGTTAGGGAACGATATATGAAAATGCAAGTGGTTATACATCATTACTTTATCAATCAGCTGTCTACATGCGAAGCACTATCAAGTTTGTGTTATGTCAGTGTGTGAGGGGAAAAAAAGGCGCCAAAAGCGATAAAATGGTGAGAGGTGCATGTATGTAATCTGTTGGATGCTGCGCGAATCACTATTGAGGAGAACTACTGTATTGAGATATCTTTTGAAGGTTGTAGTATTGCATTTGAAATACAGCACAAGTAATAATGGAAATATTATTGAAAGAACATATTTTTCTGTAAAGTATTTTAAAAACATATTTTTATAGGAAATTAAAGGAGTAGAGGCGTGTGAGGCGGAAATAAGCAGTTGAGATGCGAAATGGCGTTTACAGTTATAAAAAACTCGTTTAAAATTTACACATTAATTAGGGCACATGTAGCATATATTAGCGAGTTTTGCATCAAGTACGTTTGAAATAACCTTAGATAAGATATGCAATAGAATTGTTGAGATTAGACTGTAAAAAAATAAAGTTGGACATCGAGTAGCTGAAGAAACAAATGTAGTCCACATAAAAGACCAAAATTTAACCAGCACAAAATCATAATGTCCACTGTTAGTAAAGCCAATAGGTCTGTTCTTCAAAAGAAAATATGGAAAATAACCTGAAGAATATAGGGAAGCAAAAGGAAATGAGGACGTCAATGGCTTATATAAGAGTTATTGAAGCATTGTTTAGGCAAAATAGGTAGGTTCTGCTTGTAACAGGAAATCACTTTTATCATTTGAAAGTATGTCAGCTATCCAATGGAAAAGAGTAAAGCAGTACTCATGATCTGTTAAAATCGGAGCCTCTTTTATTATCACAGGGCAGCTCGTGGGTTTTCGATGTAGTTCTCTGTTAGGAAAGAGTTAACCGTCCATTGTGTAGGCAAAGTAGGCGGCAAGTGCTTCTAACAGGAAATCACTGTTATCATCTGAAAACATGTCAGCCATCCAATTGAGAAGATCAAAGGAGCATTCATGATCTGTCATTATTGGAGCTTCTTTTACCATCATTGGGCAGCTCGGTGGGTTTTCGATGTAGCTCTCTGTTAGGAAATCTTGCGCCGCTGCGAATATATTCCAATGACCCAGAACTCCTTGTATCGCTGCAAAGGCCATAAACCCTCCGTTGTAACAAAGCTGTTCATGATCAAGTAACGGATTCATGAGGTGATTGTAATTCGGTTCAGGAGGTACCAAATTGCAGAGACATAAATCCAGGGCCCACGTGAAATCACAGCTCAGGCAATGAAATACAGGCTGCACACAGGTGAAATACGAATATCGAAATGATAATCGATATGAAGTATTCAAAGTTGAGAGTGCTAAGGTGCCGTAGTACAGAAGTATTCTCTGTCGAAATAGTTCTAAGTGGTCCGGCTCGTTTGCGAAGGCAGGAGGGACATCCATTTTGAATTTCCCAAGATGGTAAAGGAAACGGCGCAGTACTGCCGGTTGTATTGCAACTCCACAGAATTAGGTCGCCGGCTATGCAGTGGAGAGGAGCAGAATGACTTGATACATTTTCTAGGAGTCTAGTCCCTTAAATATTGCTTAGTAGTTATCAAAAAAGTAGCTTTTCTTGAAGGTCACTTTTTTTTTTACATCAATGCTGTTTTCTGTGAATGTTAGCTAAGTGAAAGATATATGTGTGAGCAGATGCTACGTTAAGTTTTAAATGTGACAATGGAGCTCTTGTTCATGTCTTCCGATTCAAGGTCGGTATTCGCTGCCAAATGCAAATATCAAGAAACGCATGCGTGGGGTAGATAGTCTGCATTCTTAAAGGAAAGCAAATGGAGGGTTATTTTTACCGCGTTAGCATTGTCGTTTAAAAAGTTACAGTGATTTTCATTATATGTTAAGAAAGTGTCACTGATGAAGACTGAAAATAAATCCTTATAAATAACAGGGACTGGTGTATTTTAGAAAAGGTGTGTAACATTACATGAATTGTAAAAAAAATAAATAATGTAATTGAAAGTGTATGGTTTGAAAATGAAATGTAGGGGTTTATAGTTCACGTTTTGAAAGCGTTTCTAGAGGGTCAGATGCATGATAGATTTATAAAAAATAGAACATGTTTTTCAATAGTATTATGGAAAAAATATGTGCCTTTATGTACTATTTAGATTATCTGCCTGTTGCCTATTCTTTGAGTTTTAGTAATCCTGTGTCTTATAAGTTTTCCAGGGGCGGTTTGAGGTTCATGGTGGGCTTGGGCAGGGAGGGTAGGTTGGGGGTTTGTAATAGGGGGTCCGGGTGGGGTGGAGTGCGGAGTTTAGTGAAGAGTTAGGGGGGCGGGGGGTTAGGGTGTTTGGTAATGGAGCAGAGTCAGAGGACGGCAAATTTCTGTTATGGGGTGCCACGGAAATATGTATTTATTCTCAGAGGTTTATTATATTAAGGATATATATTAACATGGTGGCTCTTGTGGTTTTGTGGTTCTGTGCATGTGTATAATGCTGGCCTGTAGTTTTTGTCTATGGACCTCATTACGACACAGGGGAGCCACGTTGCACAGTTGGAGATCAGAGACTTAGGAAATAAAACTTTATAATTGTAAGGGCTCTCAGCGATACAAATCGCCTGTTCTCGGTGTAAAAAATATCACCGCTATTGGTGGTATTTTCTACTGTGTTAGTGCTCGAAGGAGAATAGTAACATATATGTGAAAGAAAATTCTGTAACAGGCTCAGTATTTCACATTATCGCGTGAAAACAAAAGTTGTTCTCACATAGCAATAAGTCTCTTATAATTAAGGGACGGAGTGTATATAGTGCTATTTACTACTCTGCTATGTGAACGATGTCGAATATTTCATAAGAGGAGGCTTTAAAAGTTTTTCGATAAACTGGTTTTCCAGGGAAGTGGGTGGAGTGTTCCGTGTAAATTGCAGAATAGAAACTAGTAAGAACCAATTGGAAGTGTTGTTTTAAAGTCACATGACTGCACATGCGTGTCTCGACACCTGTACGCGATAGGTGGGTGCGCGCACCCGGACGCGCACTAAATGAAAGCGCCGAAAAAACATCTCATAATATGCTCTTGGAGCACGTTTTGGTAGAAAGAGTTAGTTCTGAAAAGAACTTTTTTTTTTTTTTTTGGAAACAAGTGTTATGATGCTTTTGATTTCTTAAAGTTGCTACGACATTTTTCAGTATGTCATACTATCCAAATAAAGTGAAGAAATGTAAGTTTTCTTGGAGCATTTATGACTCTCAATTTTGTGTTTAATTAGAATAAAGCTTTGCTCTCCGTATACAAGAAGTTTTCCACAGTTCGTGCATTTCATGTGCACGTTCGCCAGATATGGTTTCAAGTCCATTTCAGCACTCGATGGAGGTACAGGCCGTCCACCGGAAGATGTGCTGATTACTTCTGATGGTAATAGCGTGGCCTCCGTTTTTCTTCTCAAAGGTGGTCGCTCATTTCCTTCAGATCCGGAAGATGAATGCAGAACGGTAGCCATTGCAGCGAAGTCTTCGGGAAGATGTTCGACGTTGTTCTCTCTTGAGAGTAGAAAAGAAAGTGATGGAAGTGGGTGGAGTGCTGCGTGTAAATTCCAGAATAGAAACTACCAAGAACCAATTAGAAGTGTTGTTTTGAAGTCACATGACTTCACATGCAAGTGTCAGGTCCTGTACGCGATAGGAGGGTGCGCGCACCCGGTCTCGCACTAAAATAAAGCGGCAAAAAACCATCTCATAATATGCTCTTGGAGCACGTTTTGGTAGAAAGAGTTAGTTCTGAAAAGAACTTTTTTTTTTTTTTTTTTTTTTTTGGAAACAAGTGTTATGATGCTTTCGATTTTTTAAAGTTGCTACGTCATTTTTCAGTATGTAATACTATGAAAATGAAGTGAAGAAATGTATCTTTTCTTGGGGCATTTGTGACTTTCAATTTTCAGTTTAATAAGAACGAGGCTCTGCTCTCCATACAAAAGAATTTTTCCACACTCGTTGCATTTCATATGCACCTTTGCAAGATATGGTCTCAAGTCCATCTCAGCACTCGATGGAGATACAGGTCGTCCACCAGAAGATGTGCTGGCCACCTCTGATGGTAATAGCGTGGCCAGGGCTCTTGTCGATGCTTTTGCATAATGCTCAGGGTGCCTTTGGTTAACATGCCGCTGCATGGTGTGTATAGAAAAGGAATATTTTCGATCTGGATTTCCCCTTGAGAGCTCCGAATTGCATATCGTGCAGGTTACTTTTGGCGCATTCACTTTCTTTTGATCTTCAGGATAAGTAAAAAATTGCCAAATGAAAGATTCCTTTTTTCTTCTTAACGGTGGTCGCTCATTTCCTTCAGATTCGGAAGATGAATGCGGAAGGGCAGCCATTTCAGCAAAGTTTTCCGGAAGATGCTCGACGTTGTTGTCTCTTGAGAATAGAAAAGATTGTGAGGAAAGTGGGTGGAGTGCTTCGTGTAAATTCCAGAACAGAAACTACTAAGAACCAATTGCAAGTGTTGTTTTCAAGTCACATGACTTTACATGCACTTCTTAGGACGTGTAGGCGGTGACACTATCTAGTTACGAACGTGATTTCATACTTAGGAACTAGCATTCAAAAAACCTATGAAATTCACTGAAAAAACCATAGGTTTTACACACGTTATAGTTAGGAAATAGCATTTGAAAAACCTATGAAATTCACTGAAAAAACCATAGGTTTGACAACAGTTATAGTTAGCTGGAAATTTTACTGACATAAAACCAATGAAATTCCACGTTATAGTTAGTTGGACTCACTATAACTTGCGCGTGTAATGCACTGCTGATGACATTACATATTACATCACTCATGACATGGTCAGTGACATCACCCATGACATCACTGATGACACCAACCAGTGAATGTGTGTCTTTCTGAAAAATAAACATGTTTTATACATGTATATGTAAAGGTCGAGGGAAGAATAAATGTTTAAATTATTGTCTTAATGAATGTTTTTTTTAAAAAGAAATGATTGGATAACTGGCTTATTAAGTGTATCTTAGTGAATACATATATTAGCGAGTAATGTTTAAATATTTAAATATATGTATCAGTGTTTCACTTTGTGAATAAGTGGCTGCATGGGTTGATGAGTACCTACATGTGTGTGTATATGGGTATTAGATGTTTTTTTAGTATCAGTATGAGTGTCTCTATGGTTTGGTGGGGGTGTTACTTATCATATAGATCCATCAATGACTGACTCACTGTTTCTATGTTTTTTGAAGACAGCATATGTACAGGACTGTATGGGTGGATGAGTGTGTATATGTGTGTGTTAGTGAGTGAATGCCTGCCTCACTAGTGTCTTTATTAGTAACAAGATATGTTTTAATTTAGTATATGTGAGTATTGATATATATAAGTCAGTATATGTGAGACTAAGAGATAGAAAGAGTTCCTGTTTAAATAAGTATATGTTTCTATAAGTGATTGTTTAAGAGAGTAAGTATGTATAAGTTTCCTTAGAAGTAACGTGGTAGTGTGTGTATAGTTGTATATGCAAATGAATGGATGTTCAATAGTTTATTTGCATGTGTGAGTATGTGTGTGAGTAACTTTTGGATGACTGTCGGTGTGTAACAGGATGTATAGGTGTATCACTACATATGATGAGTGAGTATATGTATGAGTGACTATATAGAACTGTTGGTGAATGAGAGAATGTGTATATAGATGGTGGAATTACTGAATTGGTTGTTGTAACTGGTATGGGTATCTCCATTTTTTTGAAAATGTTAATTTCTATTTTCCAATATGTGTTTTAAGGGTTACATTACACTTAAAGGAGGTCTGTCGTCAGTGATGTCATGAGTGATGTCACTGACCATGTCATGAGTGATGTAATATGTAATGTCATCAGCAGTGCATTACACGCGCAAGTTATAGTGAGTCCAACTAACTATAACTTGGAATTTCATTGGTTTTATGTCAGTAAAATTTCCAGCTAACTATAACTGTTGTCAAACCTATGGTTTTTTCAGTGAATTTCATAGGTTTTTCAAATGCTATTTCCTAACTATAACGTGTGTAAAACCTATGTTTTTTTTAGTGAATATATATATATATATATATATATATATATATATATTTATATATATATATATATATATATATATCAGAAGAAACTAGACTGCTTCTAGTCGCGGTCACAAGCGGGCGCACACCACCTCTCCTCCAAAGTGTTTTTTGAATAATATCAAAACGCCATCACACAATTAAAGTGTCAGCAGAGCAAATTTATTGCTTTCCATAGCAGAGCAAGTGCTCTCCCTGACGCGTTTTGCTCCGCAGGCGGAGCTTGATCACATGATGCGTCAGGAGTAGGCAGAGCAATATACAGTGATTAAAAGCCCAAGCGCCTAAAGAAACAGGACGCATAGGTAAAAAACGATACAATCAGGCATAAAAATAACTGTTTACATAGTTTGTTGGCAAACGAGGCAAAAGAAAGAATTATAGCATAGTGCTTTAGAATTTCATTTAAAATCATTATTCTGTGGTGCAAGATGGTTTCCAAGATCGAATATATAGAGGCATAGAAATACTGAATAAAATATCCAATAATTCATGTCAAATAGATGTTACTACCTCAATTTAATAGCAACAATAAATTTCAAATACAAAAGTGCTAATGCATAAATATGTACATTGCTACAAATGAGGTATAAATCCAATAGATTAAAGTGTTAGTGCATAGTGGTAGCTGTTATATTACCCAAATCTTATTCAATTCAACACATACTTGTTCATATGCCTCATGCCAACTACTTAATGCTTGATTTTGTAAAGTGCAAGTGCTTAAAATGTGAAACAAAATTCATAATAGAACTAAGTTATTAAAAACACATGCGGCTGATGGCCCTACTTGAACTTGAATTATGTAATTTGCTATATTTCTCAAGAGCACATCCTACTTGTGAATACATATGTATCATTGAATTTAGCTTTCAGCAATGATTCAATAAGACAATGTCCACCAAAGGAAAAAGAAAGAAAAAGAAAAAGAAAAAGAAAAAGAAAAAAAGAAAAAGAAAAAGAAAAGCAAGGGTTGAAATAACATCAAACTTTCTCGTCACCACCCCATCCAGGGTTAGGGACTGAGCACAGTTAAGTATATTTTAAATCCTTTAGTTTGTTGTCATGCACTGCCTTGAAGTGGCGAGCCACCGGATAGTTTATGTCTGAATTCACTAGTGCGCGTATGTGCTGTAAAATGCGCTGGTTGGCTGCCAACTTGGTGCTCCCAATGTATGATAATGCACATGTGCATGTCAGTTGGTAAATGACATATTCACTTCAACAGGTTAGATGTTCATTTATTTTTATAGGCCTATCGCTGAACGCTGATGTGTAGTGCGTGCCATTAACAGCAAATGTGCAGGCCCTGCAAGACATGCATCTAAAAAAACCTGTTTTAGCAAACCAAGGACTTTTAACAGTAAGCTCAGGCTGGGTTTTGCCCAATGCATCTTTCATGGAGGGTGCCCTCCTAAATGTGATTGCTGGTGACTTAGGTAAGATTGGGCCTAGAATCACATCAGTAAGAACAATTGGCCACTCTGCATTGATGATTTGTCTTAATTTACGCTCCTGAGAGCAGTAGGTGGTGATAAGGCGGACAGACCCCCTAGAAGCTGATTCAGAGGTTTCAATAGTTCTAGGAATCAAAAGTTCGTCTCTCAAACGCCTAGATGCCTTTGAGAGTGCGCGATTTAAAAGATCTTTTTTGTAACCGTGCTGCAAAAACCTTTGCATAGAATCAGCCAAGCATTGGCTAGTTGTGTTAGAATCACTGCAAATTCTTTTAATGCGAATGAATTCGCCAAACGGAATGCTATTAATGGTATGTGGAGGGTGAGCACTGCGGGCATGAAGGATAGAATTACCCTCAGTGCTTTTCCTGTGTAAATTGGTGTGAATCTGACCCTGTTCAAAGTAGACATGTACGTCTAAAAACTCAGCTGAGTTTGATGTTATGGTAGCAGTGAATCTCAAATTGCGGTTGTTGTTGTTAATGTAATTGACAAAGAGTGCTGCCTGTTCCTGTGTGCCCTTCCAGATGATACAAATATCATCTATAAATCGCCAATAGTAGGCTAGATGTTGAAGCCAGTGGCGATGGGCCCCATGGAGAATGTGCTCTTCCCACCAGCCAACATGTAAACATGAATAACTGGGGGAGAAGCACGAGCCTATAGCAACCTCGCGCTCTTGATGGAAAATGTCCTTGTCAAACTGGAAATGATTGTTGGTTAAACAAATACGTATCATCTCCAGTAACATGGCATTGTGTTCTCTTAGCGTTGCATCTCTCATGTCAAGATAATATTGGATGGCTTCCAAACCGTGCAGATGATGGATGCTAGTGTAAAGGGATTCAATGTCCATACCAGGAAACAAAAGTCAGAACACCAAGTGACTTGCTTAATTTTAACTAAAAAATCCGTGGTGTCTTTGAGGTAGGAGGGAAGTGAGGTCATGTGGGGTTGAAGGAAAAATCAACATATTTAGAAAGATTTTCATTGCTGCTACCTTGTGCTGAAATGATAGGACGTCTGGGAACTGGGGTGTTGCATTTGTGAATCTTGGGTAGGAGGTAAAAGAGAGGGGTGATTGGGTTTGTTACACTAAGAAATGTAGCCTCTTCTTTTGTGAGAAGCCCTTGTCTTTGCCATTTACTAATGCTTTTTCTGATGGTTTCATGTGTTTTTAACATGGCAAATTTAGTGGTCTTAGTATAACATAGGGGGTCTTCTAACTGGTGAACTGCTTCCTGAAGGTAATCAGATTTAGCCCACAAAACAATATTCCCCCCCTTGTCCGCATTCTTCACTATCACATTAGGATCACCCTGTATCTTTTTGATGAGCATTAAATATTGTTGATTATTATAGTCATTTTGTTTCTTACTATTCAGCACAGATCTGTTCAAAGTTTTTAGTTCAGTGATGACTCTATCACTGAACACATCCAGTGCGTCCTTCGGCATCAATGGTAAAAACGTAGACTTTCCCCGAAAAGGACTTAGTGATGCTTCATTAACTGAAATTACTTGGCTGACTGTAGGAGCTTGTTGATAACTGTCCTCATGTGCTAATGAAATAAGAGCTTGAAGACCTCCTAGATTTTTAACTTGTAGTGGTTGTTCTTCACATACTTCAACTGGCGTTTCAGTGTCTTTATTAGCTAATTGAGGATGGATTTGAAAATATTTCATTAGCTTAATTTTTCTAATAAATTTAAAGACATCAATTCGTGCCTGGGTGTATGAGAAGTCATTGGGAGGACAGTATGAAAGACCCAAAGATAAAAGTTGTTCTTCTGCCTTCGAGAGTACTAAGTCAGTCAGATTAATTACAGTATTTGCTTGTGTTGATGTTACTTGTTCCAATTCTTGCGCAAGTTGCCCCGTGCTGCACCGCGCTTTGGTATTGCGCCTCCTGATGCGGTGCTTTTGGCTGCCGCTCTGCCTACTGCTTGAGGAGGGTTCCGGGAGCGCAGGGAGTACCTCCGGTCCTCGCTGACAAAATTCAGCTCGTCGACTAATGTAAAGTTGGTTAAGTCAATTGGAGCCAGAGTAGTGGTTGTTAAGCTTTCATCAGACCCACTGTAAGAAGCTACTGATAAGTTATCTTCATTTACGGGGGCAGTGTTCATATTCGTGGTCTGTTCGACTCCTGCTCCTGGTTTTTGTTGGACTGACATCGCTTTGCGTTTATACGAGTCGTACTTCCTTGCAAAAGTGAAGATACGACCCGTGGCATAATCCTGCTGGTCTCTTGCGAACTTCTGTATCTTGCGATCCTGAATGGTTTGTTCAAGTTTAGTCAGTCTCAGGTCAATTTCTTTCCAGGTTTTGTTAATAAAATCAGTTTCCCCTGTAGCTTCCAACAGCTGATTGACACGGTCTATCTCAATCAATAGGGCTTCTCTGTCTGATTGGGCATACTTGATCAAGATATGCAAGATATTTCTGGAGGATTGAAGATTGTTTTCCGCCCATTCTTGTAGCATTCTTGGGTCGGGGTTCTCATAAGTGGGGACAATTAGAACCCTCAAGCCCCTTGGAACACGATTTGCATCTCGGTATTTCTCGAGGGACTTCTTTTCCCACCATTTTGACAACTCGTTACGGAGTAATTTCTCCAAGGTCTTTAGCAAATCCCTAGCATTGCTGATAGTAGGAGTAGCACGATTTTCATGAGGTGCTGTGACATTACCAGCTGGTAAGTTCTCGTAAAGGGCATCAGCCGCTGTTTCCCTACTCCTGAGCGCATCGCTGGAGATCATTTTAGCAAAAGTACACAGCTTTCTCAGTATTGTGCCGTCACACCGCTGGATGGCTAGAATATATTGAATGAATGTCTTGGGAGATTTCCCAAAGCCCGCTTTTAAATAACGTAATTAACAGTCAAAGTGCACCAGGTGCCTTACCGGACTTCACCTCAAGGATTCACAGAGGTCAGCCGACCCCACCAATTCCAAAGCACCTCGTCAGGCAGGGACACCGATGCAAATGTAGCTGAACAGTTTCAGATTTGCGGGGGGCACAGCAGACACAAAACTCCACCGAGTTGAAGTCCAAAACGCCGAAACGTTGCTGGTTGCAAAAAACGCTGTGCCTCATAGAATGGGAGGGTCCACGGAACCGGAAGCAACCAATATAGATATATATTACCTACTGGCGGTCGCCAGTAAGTAGTTATAGTTAGGCCCAAGTTTCCATAGGAAATCCGCAACATTCTATTTG
>NW_028247703.1:0-10077 GCF_964263255.1 Lissotriton vulgaris | reverse complement strand
ACCTGAAGTTAGAGATTCTTATGATGAGTATTAAGGAATACACTGATGAAAAACGTTTTTGTTTGGTAAACAGTCAAAATATCGAGTTTTTAATTTCGACCTACACTAATATCGAGTTGCTAATATCGATGGGACAGAATATCGATGTCCAGAATATCGATGGCCAGAATATCGACCCTAAGGTAAGTAATATCGAAATTACTAATATCGATAGCATATATATCGATGTAAGTAATTTCGATTTACTAATATGTGTTAGAAATATTAGTTAAGTATTTAAATTAATTGTTATAATATGTGTTTAATATGTTTTTATAATTTAAAAATATATAGTGTAAATATTATGTTTTACTACCACAGCGGGTTGTGGGTTTATAGGGGAATAGGGTGGGAAGTAATTTATGTGTAATTAAATAATTATTTTTCAATGATTAATTTATTTTGCAATTAAATATTAATTGGCAATGATTTATTTTAATTGATTAATTGATTAATTAATTGATAATTTATGTATATTTTTAATTACATTATATGTTTTACTACCACAGCGGGTTGTGGGTTTATAGGGGAATAGGGTGGGAAGTAATTTATTTGTAATTAAATAATTATTTTTCAATGATTAAATTATTTTGCAATTAAATATTAATTTGCAATGATTTATTTTAATTGATTAATTGAATAATTAATTGATAATTTATGTATATTTTTAACTAAATTATATGTTTTACTACTGGAGCGGGTTGTGGGTTTATAGGGGAATAGGGTGGGAAGTAATTTATTTGTAATTAAATAATTATTTTTCAATGATTAAATTATTTTGCAATTAAATATTAATTGGCAATGATTTATTTTAATTGATTAATTGATTAATTAATTGATAATTTATGTATATTTTTAACTAAATTATATGTTTTACTACTGGAGCGGGTTGTGGGTTTATAGGGGAATAGGGTGGGAAGTAATTTATTTGTAATATTAATTAATTTTGGGTAAAGGGGTATTTTTAGGGTTCAGGGTCAGTTTTCAGTTTTTGGGTAAAGGGGTATTTTTAGGGTTCAGGGTCAGTTTTCAGTTTTTGGGTAAAGGGGTATTTTTAGGGTTCAGGGTCAGTTTTCAGTTTTTGGGTAAAGGGGTATTTTTAGGGTTCAGGGTCAGTTTTCAGTTCTTTGGTAAAGGGGTATTTTTAGTGTTCAGGGTCAGTTTTCAGTTTTTGGGTAAAGGGGTATTTTTAGGGTTCAGGGTCAGTTTTCAGTTTTTGGGTAAAGGGGTATTTTTAGGGTTCAGGGTCAGTTTTCAGTTTTTGGGTAAAGGGGTATTTTTAGGGTTCAGGGTCAGTTTTCAGTTTTTGGGTAAAGGGGTATTTTTAGGGTTCAGGGTCAGTTTTCAGTTTTTGGGTAAAGGGGTATTTTTAGGGTTCAGGGTCAGTTTTCAGTTTTTGGGTAAAGGGGTATTTTTAGGGTTCAGGGTCAGTTTTCAGTTTTTGGGTAAAGGGGTATTTTTAGGGTTCAGGGTCAGTTTTCAGTTTTTGGGTAAAGGGGTATTTTTAGGTTTCAGGGTCAGTTTTCAGTTTTTGGGTAAAGGGGTATTTTTAGGGTTCAGGGTCAGTTTTCAGTTTATGGGTAAAGGGGTATTTTTAGGGTTCAGGGTCAGTTTTAGGTTTTTGGGTAAAGGGGTATTTTTAGTGTTCAGGGTCAGTTTTCCCTACTGTTGCACCCACTGGAGTGGGAATAGTAATTATTGTTAAGTAATTATATATTATATATGATTTATCATTTTTTTTTAAATTAAATATGTATTATTATTTTTTTAACAATTATTACATATATTTAAATATGTTTAAGTAATTAATAAGTATTATTTACAGTTTTTTATGTTATTTTACATTTTTAAAAAATCGATATATTTAACAACGATATTTTTAACATCGATATTAATTTTTCGATATTTTGGTACTTACCATGTTGTACATAGGGCGTCGATATTTTTGCTATCGATATAATTACGCCGATATTTGTGTAGGTCGAAATTCTGTCTGTCGAAATTCTGTCATAGATCCTTTTTGTTTATTCATTATGGTAATGAACACAACAATATATGGTAGAACACGCACAGCTTAAAAGCGACCAGAGCAAGCATTCCCACAGAATTACTTGTGCCTAGTGCTGGGTCAGTTACTGTGTTGAAATCCCCGCCCATTAAAGTTATACCCCTCTGGGTTTTCTTTTATTAAGTATGTGATTGGATGCAAGTTGTCCTCCAGTAAGGTGGAGGAACATAAATGCTAATAAACCTCCATGGGGTTCCACATGACAGGCCAAAGAGAAGTATATATCTGCCTAACTCATCTTTATGTGTTAGCTCCACAGCCACAGAGAATGATTTGCTAAGAAGGTTGGTGACCTCTCGGAATCCACGAGAGAAGCCAGAGTGGTTGATATGGGTGTAGCTGAGCCTCCATGGGAAATTAAATTTAATACTGAGGAAGTGGGTTTCCTGTAGCATTAATATGTCTGGAGCATGATGCTTGCTAAAAAACATTACCATCCCCATAATTTTGTTGTTAAGGCCTTTCACATTTCATGACATGATTTGGTATCCCTTGACAGTAAGTACATTGTCAATCATCACGGTAAAATTGTATTTGACAAACTGAGAGCAAATCTGGCTGCAATAGGAAAAGTAACGTCAAACTACAAAATTGAAATCCCACCCTCAACTGCCCACACCTTCCTACCATTAAGCATTAGTCATCCTGACCACTATAGATAGACCCACTACCTAACAGCTCAGCAGTATTAAGGAGAAGGAAGTAAAGGAAGGGGTAGGGCAGCCGGGGAGAAATAGATGGAAGAAGGGATAGACAAGGGGGACCAGGAGCGGTGCTCATTAGACTAATTTTACAATTTATGTCTGTGGAAACGTCTGCTTGGGCATGACGAGTATTACACTGGTGGGTGCAGACGCAGAGCTCAGTCATGGCTTGAATTGAAACAGATAGAGGGCAAGTACGGCAGAGAAATTAGGTGTCCATAAAAAGTGTGTGCGTTGAAACATATGTCCTGAAAACTCTCTTTTGGTACCTATCTATTAGCGTCTGACTCCTTCCCAGCCCTCCCAGGCTTTCACATGCCCATCATGTCTCCAAACTCCCTTCTGAACTACAATGTGAAACAAGATGAGAAGGTCTGTCAGGGCACACAAACAACAGCTGCATGGTGTTGGTGGTGCAACTGACATTAGATATATAGTTCTGCATACACACTGTAACTGGCCGCAGCGTAGAGGTCTCTGGGCGGACTTCGATTCAAAACCACGGACATACCTTGCTGGTTTCGTCCCCTTTGAGCAGCGAACTTTGGCAGATTGATCGGGGACGCAGAACTGTGGTCCTGGGCTTGTAGAGACCCGCCGGAACACCAAGGCGGACTCCAAGTCCCAGGAACCTCTCTGTCATACCACCTGGGCCGGGAGCAAGCCGCGCCCACACCTGAGGAGGAACTCTAAAAGACATCGCCGCACCCGCTTCGCGGGTGCCGCAGCATAGAGGTCTCTGGGTGGACTTCAATTCAAAACCACGGACATACCCGCCGGAACACCAAGGCGGACTCCAAGTCCCAGGAACCTCTCTGTCATACCACCTGGGCCGGGAGCAAGCCTCGCCCACATCTGAGGAGGAACTCTAAAAGACCTCGCCGCACCCGCTTCGCTGGTGCCGCAGCATAGAGGTCTCTGGGCGGACTTCAATTCAAAACCACTGACATACCTTGCTGGTTTCGTCCCCTTTGAGCAGTGAACTTTGGCAGATTGATCGGGGACGCAGAACTGTGGTCCTGGGCTTGTAGAGACCCGCCGGAACACCAAGGCGGACTCCAAGTCCCAGGAACCTCTCTGTCATACAACCTGGGCCGGGAGCAAGCCGCGCTCACATTTGAGGAGGAACTCTAAAAGACTTCGCCACACCCGCTTCACAGGTGCCGCAGCATAGAGGTCTCTGGGGGGACTTCAATTCAAAACCACGGACATACCTTGCTGGTTTCGTCCCCTTTGAGCAGCGAACTTTGGCAGATTGATCGGGGACGCAGAACTGTGGTCCTGGGCTTGTAGAGACCCGCCGGAACACCAAGGCAGACTCCAAGTCCCAGGAACCTCTCTGTCATACCACCTGGGCCGGGAGCAAGCCGCGCCCACACGACTCCGCCTATATAACTTTAACATCTTCCCCGCCCCGCGGGAGCGCGGGAGAAGCCCGTTAGTGGCCGGGTGAGGCTAGGCTGGGCCACTTCTCTTGGTCCATCGGTTTTGTGCTCTAGCACCCACTCAGATTGTCATATGACCTTGTAATCCGACTTTTGAATGACCTTGAGTTGATGATAAATAAGTATTGTTGACACATAGAAATACTTGTTAAAGGAGTTCCATTTTTCTATGGAACCATATCGCGCTTGACTGGTTTTTGTAAGCGTTAGCATCATAATCAGTACCTCGATTCGTGCTACTAGCATTCCACTAACAGTGTTTAAGAATGGTAAGGTCAACCATTTGAGACCTGCCCCTACACCCAAGCAAAATGCAGCCACAAATCTCCAGCTTCCCAGCCTTACGGCGATAGATCGCATGCTGCAACAAACCATTGGGGTGGTGGCAAACGCTATAGAAAGCACAGAACGCCGCCTCTCGCTTCCTCCGGGTTCCCTCCCCCCTCTACCCTCCTCTAACATATCAATCTTCACTACCAATTCCCAAGACTCAATTTTGGCACCTTCTTTTGTTTCTCTCCCAGGCGTTCGCCATGTCCCATCAACCCAGGTTGTAGCCCCTGAGAAGAGCAATGTATCCCTTGAGATTTTACCTCTATCTCTACCTGAGAAGTTATCCCAGACCCCGACTAGCCTTTTATCTCAGATAGATGGTCCTAAAGTTAACGAGAACCACGAAAGCCTACTAAGCTCGATTTCGATTTCTGAGGCAGATGAAAGTACAAGTAGTGACAGTCCGCGTGTGACTACCAGAGGGCAGCTGGCTAGGCGTGGGTCTGAACTCGCTACTAGAGAAATCCTCACTGCCCAAAAGAACAAGGGGAATGTAGGGGGTAACAGGAAACCGAAAGCGGTTGATAAACATAAAACATCACAGGAGAGGAATGATAGTAGTTATGTATATGATGTTGTAACTACCCTAGCTGAAACCAGAGGTCCATCAGCTGGCGAATGTTTTTGGCAAAGAATGGAGGCTCTGTTGGAGAAACCCCCTGTTCTAGCAAACTGTGGACTTACTAACATTAATACTGTCCCGCCGCCTAGAGATAGCCTAAATCTAGAAAGTCCACCAAGTCCCCCAAAAGATACCCCTCTTATCGCCCATATTGAACAGATCGTGAAGTCCCTTACACTGCCGGTACTTGAGAGGGTAAAAGCCTTATCTAGAAGGCTTGATAGCTTCGAACAAGGGACTCTTGATAACTTCTTTTCTGTAAAGGCATTAATTAAGCTGCATTCTAAAAATAGTTCCATCTATGCTGAACGGAGGTCGATAGATTCTCCACAGATAGGCAATAATGTACCCCTAAACCAAAAAGATATTTCTGGGTCAACCAGTGGTAGTAATCCCCTAGTAACAGCTTAAAAAAAGGGGAGTAAGTCAAGCAAACACCCAGTGACCAAGGGGGATAAGGGACACGGGCCAGTGCACCCACACAGATCCAGTTAGACAAAAACGTCCCCAGCAATGCAGCAATTGTAGGCGACAAGGAAAATAGTGCTGATGTACCCACGCAAGATAAAAATATTTCCAGTAATGTAGCGAACCAGAGTAAAGACTTGGCCCAAAAATCTGGTGCAATAGACAGTGCGTGGATTAGCTCTCCCCACATCGACTTGCCTCCCGCAAGTATGCCCTATGTAGTTGTTTTAACGGGAGTTCCTCGGCTACTGCCGGGAAAAACAGAATCATATACTGAACTCAGAAACAAAACTACATTTTGGTTAAATATTAATAGGCCATTGCCGAAGGAATTTGATGGAAAGGTTCTGTTTGTTAGAAGAGTTGGCTGGGTGGGCAGCAGGGTAAAGGATACCCCAGGCGATTGTATCCTAGTCAACTTTCGGGATACGCGCGCCGCAAGGTCTATTTGCAACTATCAAAACGACTATGGCAATAGTGGAATAAGAGCATTTGGTCTGGGGCATATCTACCAACAGCAAGCACCTCAGACCCAATGGCAGAACTATGGAAATCAACCCAGGGGAGGGCTTCCTGGTAATCATTGCATCTATTCCATCCCAAACTTTGGTAGTAGGCGAGAATGTTATGGCCCCGACTTAGGGTATTGACATAGTGATCTTTTTCCCTCCAAATCACCATATAGTCCCACAGGTGATTGCCTGTCCGTAGCCGTGCCACCAATTGACCAGGGAGATGCCCCGGTTTCGTGTATTCCTCCTCTGTTTCCTCTAGCTATTGAGCCGGCTGGAACAGAGCTGAACCCACCTAGCGTACAACTCGGCTCTCCACAGAACCAAGTATTGTGTGATACTGAACTAATCAAGGTTAACAGCTGGAATATAGCAGGTATCCATAGGAAACTAGGTTTACCAGATTGGAACATCTTGGTGGATGCGTACACAATCTGTATTTTCCAGGAGACTTGGAGCCTGGACCCATCCACAGAGCTGGTTATACTACCTATTTTCTACCTGCAGTACCCCCAATTACTGGGAGGGGTCGCCCTTCAGGTGGGTTTCTTATCTGGGTAAGCATTTCCCGGGGCTGTTATATCACGCAAAAGCAATGCAACTCGCAAGATCCCCTTAGAATCTCATGGAGAGGTTCTAATTGGGGGAGAACCCTTGAGCTATTTAATATATATGCTAGGGGCACCAAAAACGGCTCCTTATCTCCAACAGTAGCCATTCTAGAAAGTGAGCTTAGAGATTGTAACGATAGCATGCAAGTCCTGGTCGCAGGGGATTTTAATTGTACTTATGAGCCCCTTGCGACAGAGGATATTTTGGACCTAGGGGAGAATGATGCAAGGAGGGGCATACCCATGCTAACGATCCAGCCAATAAAAAAATGGTTCCAAAGGGCGATCCAGCTGGATGCATTGACTATGGAGTTTGGGTTAAGAGCTGCTAATGGTAGAACTAACGGGGACCCCATGGGAGCGGATACATACAATAGGGTGAACCATACATCAAGGATTGATTTTAGGCTCTGGAAGTTCGTCCAGGATATGGTTGTCTTATCCCCTGTAGACAGTGACCACAATTTGCTTACTCAAACCCTTAAGCACTTGTGGCACAGAAAAGATGATGTACCAACACTAAGCAAATTGGAGCTTGCCCCGAAAGTTTTTCCATCTAACTGTGGGAGACGCCTTAAGTGGTGTAAAGTCGCTCCGGACGAAGTAAAGGTAGAGGCCATAAATGTAGCATTGATAGCCTCACAAAGAGAGTTGAATACGATTATTCTAGATTACCCTGTCCCCGGTAGGGCAACGCTTGTATTCCAGGATACCATCAAGTTGATAAGGACATTATTCCTGAAGCAAGTCCAAGGGGGTAAGGCAACAGGGCCCCAGAAGTGAAAGGGCACACAGGACTGGTTCACTCCTATATGTAGGTATAAGAAATCAGCCCTGGTTAAGGCTGTTAAGGGGAAGTCGCAATCTTTAATACAGCACGCTAGAAAAGAATACAAGCTGGCAATAACAAATGCAAAAAAGGAGTGGGAGGATCAATATTGCCAAACACTAAAAGAGGCTAGCTCTAGTAGGGACGCTAGACGCTTCTGGGACACTATAAGAGCTAGAAATAGACCAGATAGCGACCTCATCACATGTAATATCACCAGCCAGACATGGTTTGACCACTTCTCGAAATTGTATACCTGCCAGCAAGGGTCTAGTGCCCCAGTTCCATCTAATTTTTATGTTCCTCCTGGCGAATATAATGAGTTCCCTTTCACAAATAAGGAAGTTGAGTATGCCATTAGCCGCATTGTGCCCCAACAAGCAGCTGGCCCGGACGCCATCCCCGGGGATTTGCTTCGCTCTGATAAGCTGAAATGGGGGAAGCTCATCCACTCTTTGCTTATTGCTATTGATAGAGGTGCTGCCATTCCCAAGTCGTGGAAAGGGACCAAGGTTGTGCCTATCTTTAAAAAGGGGCTTAGGGACGATCCTTCTAATTATCGGCCTATAAGCTTGTTAGATTCAACCCAGAAAGTTGTTGGTAAGGTGCTGTTAGAGAGAATCTTACAATGGATTCATGAAAATGAGATTCTCTCTGATTACCTAGCGGGGTTTAGGGCTGGAACGGGCACAATAGAACAGGCCTTTAGACTAATGTTAATCTACTGGAAGGTGGTTGTTATAGGCAAAAGCAGTCTTTACCTTGCGTTTATCGACTTAAAAACTGCCTTTGACCTTGTGCCTAGGGAGAGCCTTTGGGAAGTGTTGTCTGATATGGGGTTCCCTCGTAATATTTTGTCCATATTGGTGAGGCTCCACGAAGGAAACTTTGCCCAAGTAAGATGGGGCACAGAGGGCCAGAAAACCAACAGAATCCCAGTAGAGAGAGGGGTTCACATGGATGTGTTCTTACTCCCACCCTCTTTTCACTATATGTGAATGGGGTGGTCGAGCATCTGTTAAAAGAATCCTCAGACGAACCATCCCTGGCGGGCGAGTGAATTCCTACCCTCCTATTTGCGGATGATACGCTCTTAATATCTAAGACCCCAATGGGCCTCCAAAAGCTCTTAGATAATTTCCAGACTTTCTGCTTACAGCGGGGTCTAGTAATAAATACTGACAAAACAAAGTATTTGGTGTTGAACCCCCTGAAAAAACTTGGGCGCCCCCCCCCAGCATTGAATCATGTGTTTTTGGAAAGGGTCACTGTGTTTGATTATCTAGGTATACGTATATCGCGTACCATGCAATGGACCTCGTATCTCTGTAAAATGCTTGTTAACTCACAAGAGGGTTGCTGGGGCGCTGCTCAAGGAACAGCGCTGCTCTTCCGTAAGGCCGATTGCCCCTGTCATTGACATTTATAAAGCAAAGGGAGTTTGCTTTGCTCTTTATGGGGCAGAGCTATGGGGTACTGCTAAAATAGATCAATTGACTATGTCCGAAAATAAGTTTTATAGGGACCTTTTGTCACTACCACAGAGCACCCCAATGATACCTTTATTGTTTGATTTAGGCTGTCGTCCAATCAATGATTTGGCAAAACTCCGGCCGTTGCTCCTATGGGCCCGGCTATGGCGAGTGCCTGAATTAGCCAAATATGCTAAAGGGTTATCTGAATTAATGTCATTGCCAGGATGGCACAAAGTCAAGTGGCTAAAAGACGTAAAAGCTTTACTTGGTGACCTGGGCCTTAGTGAAGCATGGGCTAGTAGGTCCTCTCCTCCGAAGGCAACCCTAAAGAGTCTTTATTGGAATTGGGCTGCGTCTAGACTTAGTACTGATCATAATCTGGGTAGACTTACGGACGAGTTCTTGAAGTTTAAGGACTCGCCGCTTCGGGAACTTTATCTAGATATTGTTTGTAAGCCAGTTGATAGGGCCCTTTATTTTAGATTTAGGGTCGGGGCTCTTCCAGTGCGCGCCCTAACTGCTCGATGGAAACACCCGGCCCAAACAACAGCATTTTGCCCTATCTCCACAACCAGAATAGAAACTGTGGCGCATTTCTTGTTTGAATGCCCGGCGTATGTGCAGCCAAGGAAAAGTTGGCTCAAACCGCTATGTCGGTTGTTAGGCACTAGGTGTCACAATGAGGCACTGTGCATCTTGATGGCAGACTCGCGACCATTGTATGCCTGTGGCCTTTCTAAATTTTTATCATGAGCATGGCATGTTAGAAATAAAAGGCTTAAGCAAATTGTTTAATAAGGATTTTTAACCTACTGTTTAAATGTTGTTTCTAATTTTTAGTATTGGTTGTAAAAATTTGGTGTAAATAGATTAATTCCTGATCTTAACTGTTAATGTGTTTCTTAAATATGTGATGCTTTTATGATATGTTTTTATCGAAATAAAACCTGACTGACTGTAACAAGCTGTGA